>NC_035438.2:29916943-30183234 GCF_002127325.2 Helianthus annuus | reverse complement strand
TTGGGCCTGATTACGGGATAACCAGTCCATGCCTAGAACTATATCGAAACCCGCTAGTTTGAAGGGAAGTAGGGATAGAGGAAAAGAGTGGTTCTTAATGGACATTTCACATCCCTCTAGAATAGTGGAGACGGTTTCTATCGTGCCATCTGCTAACTCTACCTCGTATTTCATATCTAGGGTTTTGATAGGCATATTTAATAGTTTGCAAAATTTTGGTCTACAAAGGATTTATCGGCGCCTGAATCGAAAAGTACTCTTGCAAATATATTATTTACGAGAAAAGTACCTGTAAGCACATTGTCGTTCAGCACAGCCTCCTTCGCATCCATGCGGAAGACTCTAGCATTAGTCTTCTTGGTTTCCTCCGCCTTCCTGGCATTCTTAGGGCAGTTGCTCTTGATATGCCCCTTTTCATTGCAACCATAGCAGGTTGCGTCCTTGATCTTTTTACAGTCCACCGTCTTGTGATCCCTGGACTTGCACAGTCCACAGGCAAAAGACTTAGGCTGGGACTGTGAATTCGACCCGAACCTACATTTCCCAGAGTGGGGTTTCTTGCAGATTTTGCAATTGGGTCTTTCACCAGCTTGCCCATCTTTCTTCGCCTCCGACCCTCTTTTGCCATCACCGTTTCCACGGTGTTTCTTTCCTGACCTTCGTGAGGTATCATCCTCACGTTTCCTCTTTTCTGCCTCCTTGCTCTTTAGCGTCCTCAGACGGACAGCATCTAAAGTGAGAGACAAGGAGAGGTCAGTAACTGACCTAAAGGTCGTCGGCCGAGAGGCCTTCACGCTAGCCTTTATCGCAGGCTCTAAGCCCCCAATGAAACGGGCGATTCTTCGGGATTCTGGTGTCACAAGGTACGGAACCAGGCGAGACATCGTATTGAAGCTCGTCAAATAGGCCTGGCAGTCCAGGTTTGTCATCACCAGTGACACAAAATCAGACTCGATCTTCTCTACCTCATGCTGAGGACAGTAGTTTTCCTTAATGAGAGCAATAAATTCCTCCCATGTCATCTTGTATAGAGCAGACTTACCGGATGCCTGTACCAACGCTCTCCACCACGCTAGGGCCTCGCCCTTAAATGATTGTGACACAAACTTCACCACATCCTTCTCCGCACACCCACTGATGTCCACAATAGTGTCCATCTCATCCAGCCAGGTGATACAATCCACAGCACCCTTCTCCCCTGTGAATTCCCGGGGCTTACAAGATACGAAATACTTGTAGGTGCAACCCTTGGCACCAGATGCATCAGTGTATTCTCGTTCACGATGAATACTATTCTCAGGTGACGAGTGATTGTCGTCATCTTTCTTGGGTTGGGAGGGTGGTTTGGAGTGTGTCTTTGGTTTGGAGAGTGGTTTTGATACAGATCTGCTATGAGACTCGGTGTATTGACGATCAAGAGCTGCCTGAACAGCATTGTCAATCAGAGCCTTTAGCTGTGCGCCGGTCAGATGCACCTGCGCATTATCGTAGTCATCTTCGTTTGTATGCCTGTTTTCTCCGTTGGGATCCGCCATTGTAACTTGAATCTGTTACAGAAGATAATAAAATTTTATTTAGAAGCTTATTATGGAATTGTCTTTTATGACAATTTGTTAACCATGGTAACAGAGACCATATTTGATTAACTTATTACTCACTTAGTTTTAGGATTTGAATATATCCTATTTTAGCTATAACAATAATATTGGCGGCACAAAGCCTAATCACGAGGATGTTTTATAATATTAGCCGAGATTACAGAGAATCAAAGGCATAGAGGTTTGAACCGTAGTTCTTTCATCTCTTTCTGTCAGGGAGTCATAGACCACCACTGTCTTCTGTCCTTATAAGACAATTATTACGGCCCATAGGCACTACACCACTAATGGATGTTTTAATAAGGTTGGACCGTAGGCACTACATCTCTAATGGATGTTTTAACAAAATAGGCCCGTAGGCACTACATCGCTAATGGATGTTTTAATAAGGTTGGCCCGTAGGCACTACATCGCTAATGGATGTTCTATATATGATCATCTTCATTGATGATTTAACCCATGATTTATATATCATTTCTTTGGGTTTTGTAATCCCTTAAAGGATTATTGTATAAGAATGACGTGCGTGATTTTAACGAATCACATCTGCCATGATCGTCAACATGCTTGCAGAGGTTAACAGGGAATCTGAATCTTTTAATTTGGTCGTACCATCTTGGCCGGATCTTAAAAGACACCAGGCTAGGTTTCACTCTTAAGATTCTTTATTTAGGCAGATCAATTTAAAAGGAATGGTTTTGATTTATTTCATATATAGTGATAACAAAATGAAATTCATAATATAACATTCCAAAATATGAATACGATTACACACCGCCCTAAACAGGTCTTTTAAATAGTACATACCTCCATAGAGGTTTAAATAAGTGACAAGTCCACGCAGGGACTAATATAAGATAGGTGTCCATGCAAGGACTAAAAGATAAGTCCACGTAGGGACTGAAATACGATAAATGTCCACGCAGGGACTTATTTCAAAGTAGAAATTACATTAGTACAACTATTAAGGGCTAGTGGTCACGTTTCTTCTTCTTGCCCTTTAGTAGGTTTGCTAAGCCCTTGAGGAATCCTCGGTGGCTCTTTTTCTCTTCCTCGAACTCTCTCTCCACACGATCTAGTCGTTGGAGTATCTCTTCCTGTTCAGGAGGAGAGAAACGTGGTTGTGGCGCTTGTTGCGGAACTGGAGGTCTGGGAGGTATTGGATACCCATGAGCTGAGTAGTCCGGTGCTCCCATGTTCCCATGAGCTCCGTCAGGACAGCGTGCATTATATCTAGCCGACACCACATATGGGTCGCACTCATAATTGTAGTTGTAATGCGCTTGCGACGGTTCGAACGGGTTGTAAGCCGTTGGACCCGTGTAAGCAGGTATGGGTTGGTTATACCCAAATGGTGGCGAATTTGGTGCAGCTGGTGCGGAGTTCGCCTCCTGTATAGGACTTGAAGGTCCTTCTTCTTGTAGTGGCGGATAGTGGCTACTACTAGAGTGTCGAGGGGTGCTGAAGTGGAAATCCCCTCCTCCTCGTGTGGACATACGAGCATTTGTCCTCCTACGCCTAGGCGGATTAGGCATTACTGGCTGTACCGGTGGCGGAGGTGGTGGCGTAACTGCCACAAAGCGTGAATCCTCGGAAGGATCTTGCGGATGTCGTGGTTGTTGTGATGTCTGCTGAGGTGGTGTATGGTACCACTCATGTCGGTCAAACAACGCTTGAAAACTATCTGGTCCCTGATAGGGTGTGCCATGGAAGGATGACCCATCAGAGACTTCTATCGGATGCGTGGGCGTACCACGAGCAGGTTCTGTCGGATCAGTATCCTCGTCCATATGATCTTCGGAGAAATGATCTTGTGGCCCTAATGGAACAAAGCCTGAAGGTTCCTGGATATAGTCAGCTGGATTAAAATGACCTATGAAGTATGGAGTAGGGTCGTCGAAATTTCGGTGCGATACCGAACGCTGTAGAGGGATGAAGGACGGTTGCGGGTTGTTGGGGTCATTCTCTGAATTTGGCCCGAATGAGTGCCGGTATGATGGCGTCGAGCTGTGCGAGGTGGAATGCCTCGCAGGTTCGTAAAGGTCTCTTCGCCTCTGCGGTTCTTCACTCCTTGTAGTCGAAGGAGCTCGCGTACCTGAAGGTCCGGCTTCGTGATCGTGATGAGTAACGATCTCTCCTCTGCCTCTTCTTCCCATTCCTCTTCCTCGGAATATCACTGGCGGCATGTTTCCTGCTTTATAAAACTTTAAATACCAATAATAAAAGAAAAAGACAAAATTGGAATAACAATTCGAATTTGTCCTAAGTTCTTGTCTAGACTCAAGTATGTGCAATTGTGTCACTGAGATTAAACACAATGCCTAATGTGTTTAATTCACTCAATGTTGGCTCTGATACCAACCTGTCACACCCCGATTTCCACGTGTATCACCGGTGGGCCCGGTGGGGGATTACCGTGACGTAGTTGGCAACAATATAGTCAAACCACACAATTATATGAATGCACAGCGGAAGCAAAAAGATAAATATAATTCAACCTTTTGAATGTAATATCAAGTGTATTATAGAAGTCGAATTGTATCCACAGGGGATCAAAATAATAATAAAGTATTGTTCAGTCAGATACAGCATCAAGCTTGCGAGACTTATCACGATGCTAGGAAGCTACTACCAGCCAATTTCGTGTAGTACCTGCACTTAATCTTTTTGGGAAAATACGTCAGTTTACACTGGTAAATACGTTCAACTGACACATTTGAAAATGTTTATTAAAATTGATTTGAATGCACGAGGCACAAACTCTTTTATAACTTGGGAAAATTATTAAAATCTTGTGAACGTATTACATGTCCTTTTATGCGTTCAGTAGCCCGGGATCCTGTCCGGGTTAAAGATTAATAGACACACCACATTGCGTAAAACCGTAGTATAAAAACCAACGGCTACGTCTTTTAAATAATAATGTCGACATAATATACCGGGTGTACGCCTACACCGGGATGTCGAGGTCGTGGCCATTTCGTAAAATGATGCCAAGGATATCCGGGACAACGGTCATTAACCCCCCAAAGGCTTTTAAGTAACAAGACTGTTTAAATGAGCCGATCACATTATTCAATTAACCACCTAAGCGATGGAAGATATGATGCTCAATCAAGCGGTATTAATATACCGTATCCCAAGCCCGTATAAGGGAAAATAAGTTAAAGTATTTACCTTTGCAAGTATTATCCTTAATTTGATTAAGTCACCGATGGCTTTTACTGGGGCTCCTATCCTGGAACGAAGGTTTTAATTAACCTATTAGAATCCTAACGAGTCTTTATATTGGCCGTAGCCTAGACCGGTTGGTTCCGAAATATAGATATGGTTTAATCGCGTGAAAAGGCGAAAACCGAGAATGGAGTGTGATTCTGACCCAACAAGTTCATAGACTTGTTTTAGATGGGTTTAAGGTTCACACTCTGGATTTTGGGGTCCAAATCATATAATTTGACCCGTATCGGCTATTTTATGAAAACTAGTTTCATAAGCCGAACCGTGCGCGCAATAGGCGAAACGGTTAACCATGAGAGTCTTACGCTTATTTCCTAAGTCAATATGCCTTAAAGAGGTTGTGGTATCAGTAGGATACCTTCCGTGATGCCCGTAACGAGTTTTAGTTAATATATCGCCCCGTAGGGGTTTTTCGGTCATTTTAAAGACTTTTAAACAGCTTTTCGAGTTCTACAGGAAATCTGAGTTTCCCGAACAGTACATAAAGTCTAAAATACTTTATTTATTATTTAAAATCAGTAGCAACTGGAATCGGGTCAAAAGACCTTGTAGAACTCAAGTTTTGGCCAAAAAGGGCATATTCGGTATTTACCGAACCGTAGCCATAACCGCAGGTTATGAGCGAGGTAAAAATTATTAAAAATCTTTAAAATTCCAAAAATATTATTTTATTACAGTGGGTAAAAGTTTTGGTGACGAAATCTTGGTCTAGATAGGCGTTACGCTAATTGCGCCGTTTATTACGAAAGTTTCTTATAAATGCGCTATTTAGCATAACTCTCATTCTAGACCTCGGATTGACGTGAGACTTTAAGGACATGCTTATAATTTAGTAAGCAAGGTTATGGTCTGTTCACGTGTCCGAAATACTCATTTTATTTTAAAAAGGCCGTTACGGTCAACTTTTAGGCGATTAACGGAAATGCGTAAAAGACTCGGACAAATCATGAACCGGTCACAGAGGGTTATACCATCATGTAACCTGGTCCTAAGAGAGTCCTAAGGCATATCTATACCTCACTAAAACGGGTCAGAACTGAAGTCAAAGCAAAAGTCAAACTTTCGCGACATTCGGCTCCGAACCGGGTCAATATAGCAAATGGTCGATTCAAACGAGCGCAAACAAGTTTATATACTTAATATCATGTTTTATGAGTGTCTAAACAGGTTCCATAGCATATGCATTACAGATTATGTAAGAATCGCAAAAATAGCTTTCTGTTGACTTTTTAAGCATTCGTTTGACTCGACATTTGAGCTAGTTAGAGTGATGATCAGAGGGAACCCTTTTAGAGGTTTATTACCCACATAACTACCAACTCATAACTACCTTTGATCCGTCATAAGCCTGAGCCATTACGGATTTATTTTGAAGTCAAACCGTATTTACGACGGTTTGGTTTTTAGCTATTTATTAAGTATAAATTGAACTACAAAAGATCTAAACGACTTACAGAAGTTGAGACTTGCTTATAGAACAAAGAAGAAAGCTTGAGAGCTCTTAGAAGTGACCAGAGAAGTGTTTTGAGTTGTGATGAAAGTTATGAACACAATGTGCCTATTTATAGTCAAAGGCAAGGTCCAAGATCATCACACACCACTCTACAACTGATCATGGATGGATGGCATGTGTCCTAGAGAGTTATGGGTCGAGTAGGGGGCATCCATACTTCTGAGAAACCCATTACTCCTTGTTTGGCCGTTTAAATCAGCCAACAGCCAACAATCTGTCGCTGGGCGTCGCTTACGGACCGTATGGCTTCGGCCTTGCGGTCCGTAAGCCATAGGTGGATCATCAGCAATCATTCCCCCTCCTTACGGTCCGTAAGGCATACCCTTTACGGTCCGTAAGGGGTTAAAAATAAATCTTTTTAAATCTTTTAGTAATGATTATAAAATCTTGGTAATTAATTACCTGACCTTTCGGGTTTGAAGGGGTAACTTTGCGATATGGCCCTTGATTAATTACAGTTAAGGACCTCGCGTTATTTACCCGCATTGTTAAGCCCCCGGTTAATTTATTTATTATCCGGAAAGCCTTAAATTATATTATTGACGCTTTTAACCCTTCTCATACGAATTCGATCGTAACTTTCTCGTTTTAAAACGGAACTTCGCGAAATTTCTATATTGCATTCTAGTGAGTGTATTATACTGTTACAAAGCCTCGGGAACGTTAAAGGGTCACTCAGAGGTATAATTAAACATGTTGACACAGTTAACCCCTGTGGTTTGTAATCTCTCACTTTCTTCCGCGTTTCGCTTCCGTACGAGTTATGATTTATTCGTTTGAAGGTACAAGCATTATTTAGGGTTACTATACAGTATATTTACCCTTGTTTGACATTTATAACCCTCGAATTTATATACTTTCAAGGTTTGTCAACATTAGTCCTTTATTTATTATCAATGCCACGTGTAACTAATGACACGTGTTAACACATTATTGGACACAAAAATTTGAGGTGTTACAACGCCGCATCCCTGTGCGGCTCTTTCTGCACATGGAACTGGCCTGCGCAAGGTATGGGCGCTTGGAGGGTCGACTTCAGGATGCTAAGTTGTTGATTTGTCTCGTTTAGACCCCGCGAGGCGTTGGTGAGTATTGCCCTACCCGCGCGAGGTTGAGATCGAGAATGTAATTGATTAAGGAGTATGGTCCGCCGCGCGGCTCGGAGGAAGATTTGCGCGGGTTTTTGGGACCATACCCCTTCACAACCTTAACTTTAAAAATTCTCAGTAAAAACCAAAGAGATCTAGGCATTATGTGTACCTTTATTCCAGCTATAATCATTCTCCACCAAAACCTACCACTTGGTTCAAACGAACGGTGCTTGAGTGCTTCACAAACGCCCTTTCTCCAACCGACGACAACCACGACCTGTAAAATTCAAATCCATTATCACTTCATTTTACGCATTAATTAACCATTCAATCAATTAATCACTCAACCAGGACCTCTAGGGATCCATTATTGGATATGGTGGGGAATAATCAATACGTACCGTATTGTTGCCGATCTATACGAAGATGTCACATGCAGGGTGACGACCGGTGGTCAGAGCAACTGGAATCTGATCGGAAAAGTTGTCGAAGCCATAACCATTGCTTTCATCAGTCGTTGCATCTGTGATGATGAAAATCTAAAAAAAATAGTTAATAATGCTCACTAAAAGAAGTTTACATATTTCAACTATAACTGAAATACACTTCATAAGATGGCCTGTTAAAAATTTAGTTAACAATGGTAACTAAAAGTTCTAAATGTTCCGGCTTCATATATAAAAGCAAAACGTTACCTGATAAAAACTTCTGTTGTAACCCCTACTTCAGACACAAACCAATATCTATCCACTATGTGAAAATAAAGAAATAATTTAGGAGTAGCTTTTGGTCAGAATCAAAACATAGCTCAGTTGTTCAGATGATCCATTGCTTCCACTTCCTTGTGCTAAAACGCAACCGTCAACTGTGTTCGTTCAACATCTAATCCAATTGAACATTATTGAGTGCCCGATAAGGGCTCTTAATTATATTGATGGCCAAAAAGATAAAGTCAATGAATGGAATATGTGAGAAACATGTAGACCACTCTGTTTTGTTGTGCTAGACCCTACCCGGCGACCCAAGATGCAGGACAGAAACACTCAAATTAGAAGGAAGAGCATATCTGGGTAAAAGGAAAATATCCGTTAACCTCAGCTAGCAATTAGAGAACCCCAAAATATAGCAAAGGAGGATCACAGGGAGGGTCACTGCTTCGAATTTTTAACTCAATTCCAGCCATACCAATCTGTTAAGAGGATCTTAACAACCCAACATAATATCCTATTCCAATCATAAACACACATAGTCAGTCATTCATATATCCATGCTAGTTTAAGATACTTGTTATCAATTTCTCCCTTGTATTTACCTTCAGGCGTCATGACCTCAGCTCCGTATCCGACTATCCTTCATCCCCATGAGTCTCGTCATCTCAATTAGTGTTTTTAAATCCCTTAGGGGATTGTAACCTCTACTGAAAACTTTAAACATGCTTTGAAGAATTTCATCAAGATCAACTGAACTGGTGGATTATGCCCCCCTTAGACCATGTGCAGTGGGGCTTGAAACTAATGCCCTTCCCTTAGGCATGAAGCGACACGTGACAGTCCAGTCAGCATTGGGTCAATAGTTTAAAATGGGTGTAGTGATATAATGCCCAATAATGCCCCATCCATTTCTATTTCTATTTTCTAATTTCCTATTGGCCCATTCAATTAACTTTTTGATCAACAGGTGTTTTAAATGAAACGCCCAAACCACTTTTTGAAAGAAAACGCCTAGGGGCGGTGTGGTGGGTGTGGTTTGGCATTATGGGGCAAAAAACGCCCAATTCCTTTGCCACTACACATGGTCTTAGCAACTGTATTGATGAACTGCACTCAAGATTAGCCAAAAAAAAAAAAAAAAACAGCATCACCAACATCTATTTTCAATTTGTGGAAAATTAAACCAATCCGGTGCAGATAATCTAGACAAAAATTGGGGATTAAGAACACCACACATAAGGTGACTTCAATTCATCAAAAAGAATCAAATAAGACTAAAAAAGATTCACAAATTCACATGTTATTTTTCTTAGGAGCTGGTTCATTTTTTTTAATTCATGGCAAATGAAGCATCACAATCTAACATACTCATCTATGCCTTCAAACAACCAAAACCACAAAATCAGCAAAGAACTGAGTTACTAAAATCAAACAACCAACAACACAAAATCATGCCACTTGATCAAGAAGATAAAAGGTAAAAAAAGTAAAAAAGCCAGGTTAAGGAACCGTGGAAACCCAGCGATGCTGAAACTCATAAAATTGTGAAAAAAAGAAGGAAACTTACCCCAATTGCCTATATTTGCTCCCTACGGTGTCGATTGAACCATCACTGTTTACAATCTGGGAAACAAACACCACCATGAGGATCGCCTCCTATGTACCGATGTTTAGCACGACCCGAATAACTTACCAGAGGCTCAACTGATGCCTTGAGTTATAAACCCTAGTCTCTCTCTATAAACAGTTAAACACAAACAATATTAACAAACCCTAGAAATCCACATGAAAGATTAAAAGATTGATTAAAGTATCACAACTCATAATAACAATAAAACTGTATGACGAACCTGGGATTGGCGTCGTCGCCATCGCTGGAAAACCACTGAAAATCGGTTGTTTAATTGTTGATTTGGTGGTAGGATTTAGGTGATTGCCTGAGACTGATTAAGTGATTGTTTGAGACTTATGTCTTTTGAGAGAGAGAGAGAGAGAGAGAGAGAGAGAGAGAGAGAGTAAAAATGAAGCTTTATTAGGGTTTTAGACGTTGCAAGGATGTGTGGCAAAGGGACGCACGGCTTCCAAATACCTAATGTACACATAACATTACTCAAGATACAACATAAATATGCTCATAACACACTTTAAGCATGTGGTTCACTGAAAATCGGTTGTTCAATTGTTGATTTGGTGGTAGGATTTAGGTGATTGCCTGAGACTGATTAAGTGATTGTTTGAGACTTATGTCTTTTGAGAGAGAGAGAGAGTAAATGTGACGTTGCAAGGATGCGTGGCAAAGGGACACACGGCTTCCAAATACCTAATGTACACATAACATTACTCAAGATACAACATAAATATGCTCATAACACACTTTAAGCATGAAGTACAACCAGTTAATGCCCATTTGTGTTACAAATTGATAATATATAATATCTTTTAAAATCAAAAGCCTTTTAATCGTTAGTTTATTATGATCACTAACAAAACTATTATTATTTTATTATTATTAATATCTCCAATTTAATTATTTATGCATTATTATAATAACTTTATTCGGTAATATTACATCTCATTAAGATTAACCACATATATTTCTAAAACCAAATGATTTAAACTATTAATTATTGATAAAGATGATAAAGTTACAAATAAAACATCAAATCTAATTTAACTTTTAATATAGGATTCCAACTATTATCACGTGTCATTCTCTCCTTCAAACTTACAATTTAGACTTACATTTTATTTTAATTTTTTTTAATCCTTATCCTTAATAATATAAAAATTTAATTTAAATATGTTGATGCACTATTTAATTAATATTGTTAGATAAATACAATGTCTTTTATAAAATATTACCGTAAAATAAAAAATACAATAATTAAATCTTTTTTACTAAATCATCCTTAATACACGGGTTTGTACTACTTATAAATTAAAATATTATTCAATCTAAGTTTTTTTATATTTAATCCGTGTAATACACGAATTTATAAGCTAGTTAGAAATATATATATATATATATATATATATATATATATATATATATAGATCAATTAATAACTCGTAAACAAGTTGAGCCTAAGCTAAGCTCGAGCTTGAAAACCCACTCACAAGTTCAGTTCGAGTTTTAAAAATAAAGCTCGAGCTGATCTCATAAGCTAAACAAGCTAAAGCTCGACTCCCAGTTCGGCTCGTTTATGCCCCTATGCCCGGTTAACATAGGGGCCATCTTCGTTATAAAGTGATAAACACCACTTAACCACATATATCAGACACGCTAAACAAAAACAACTAATCAACAATCATAGTGATGTCATCTATTAGATTAGCATATGTGGAACCCCAATTGAACCCTTTTTTTTATTACGATCAAACGGTGGCTGAAATTGATGATCAACCTTACCTTATAACCAACCACGATGATTTTTTTTTTATATTTAAATTATATACCTATTTCCTCGTGACCAGGGATGTCGATGGTCATCAATAAGTTATCTCCTTAAAGGTGTTTAAATACAAATACAATATCTACTGATGAGTATAAAGGGTGTTTAAATCTACAACTCGTATTAATAAAATTTAACACATGTGAGAAGCTAAGAGAACAAAACCTAAGAGAACAAAACGTGAATGGTATGTAAAGTAGAGTTTTCCATATAATATAAAAAGATTAAGAACTTCACCCGTGACTATGTACTACACAATTAAACTATAAAATAACCCTTGTTGCATACCTTAATCTTCCATACTTGAATCTAGAAAGCACCACCAAACTTTTGTTCTAGTTAATTACACACACCCCTAGTCTTTATTGCTTCTGTGTTGAGTGTCCTTAACTTCTAGCCTTGTACATGTCTAACCACTCTACTTGTATATGTATACCGTAAGTATAAAACATATGGTCACCTTGCGACTTTCATTACAATCATTCCCATCTTCTTTAAAACTTTTCTACTTCTTTTATATGATCCTCATCTCATAGTATGAAAGTGCATACTGTCCCAAGCATGCAACCATCGATCGGCTATACACATTTTCGTTTTAATTGAATAAATGTACATATTTTTTTTATATATCTTGCATTTTCTTTCATAAACAATGCTTCTGGTTTAATTGACACCACAATATTCACATCAACCCTCGAATACATGTGTCGTTTGACTCGTTTCCTGCTTCATGTGTATTCCGCATTTGACTGGTCAACCAGTCGATACAACCAATTTAGCATCCCTACTTTACAGGCTATATACGTAGTATGTATCCAACTTTATTCAATCAATTTCGATGTTAACATACTGTATAACAACCTATGGGGTGGTGGTCCATTGACAAATTCAAAGCTTTAAAACACTTTGAGAGGGGAAGTCTTGGGTTCAAGTTCCACAGACAGCAGTGAATAAAAGAAATTTGTCGTTCAAAAAAAAAAATATTGAATAACAAAAAAACATACTGAATAACAGATGGAATAAGGAGTTTTTTTTGCATAAATAGGTGATTTGAGCTGCAAAAGAGTGGTTCTAGGTGGTCAACAATTTTGTTTTCAAATCTAGGTGTAGGTCCCTTTTTGTCGGAGGATGACGAACCTCAAACCTTGTTATACTAACCCACTAGCGAGTGCGGAATCCAAGCTAGTAGGCAAACCGAGATTAAGCAAGTACAAACACAAACACACACGGGTTCACCGATTAACACAACTTGTATTAATGCAAATGAAGGTTTCGGTTACAAGCACAATGTTTACAAACCTAACTTGTAAACTCTCAAAGTGTGTGTGTGAGTTTCGGACAGAATGCTCTCAGCCTGTGTGTGTTCTTTCTGTCTGTCTGTCTGAACTCAACACAATGCATGGGTATTTATACCCAGCTCATGATGTGCAGTCCAAAGGATCCGATAGATGGTCCGAAGGATCATCTATCGAAGACAAGTCACTCGAAAGATCAGCAGGTCACTCGAAAGATCAGCAGGGACCTCGAAAGATCACCTTTCGAGGTCTAATCATTCGAAGCATATCTTTCGATGAGATCGAAGGATCCACATCATCCTTCGATCTCTTATCCTTCGAGACAGTACATCTTTCAACTTTTACCAACTGTTGTCCAAGTCAAACCGGAGGATGGTTGACTTGGTCAACTTACAACACAAGAATAGGACATCGTTTACATCGTGACCGAATACAGACAAAGTACAGACACAAGTGCACCAACAAACTCCCCCTTGGCTGTAGCTTTGTCTTTATCTTCTATAGTTGTAGACTCGTCTCGAACTTCGACGGTCTTGGGTCTTCGAGTTCTCAAAACTCTGATGTCCTTTCAAGTCTTCAAAGTCGGAGGATCTTCAAAGTCTTCACGTCTTGAAAGCAGAGAGTGTATCAACAAACTACCCGTATCATGTAGGAAGTGTGTTGACAAACTCCCCCTTAACATAAGCTCCCCCTTGAGTTATGCTCGTGAAAAGACTTTATCTTTATGAAGTGAGATCCTTGTGGTGTTGATGATGGCCAGCGGCAACTCGATCATCTTCATCTTTTGAGCGCCTTCTCGTCGTGTCTTCATTCCAGAGCTTGTCATCGACCATGTTCTCCTAGCCTTTAGAATCTGCACATGCAAGAAATCTAAACGCGTAATGAGAACAACTGCTTGGAATATAGTTAGTATAACCAAGTGACACACGAATGACCATGTCATAATCAACCACCGTCCGACAGTTTGAAAGTTCAATAAATTTGACAATTTAATTTTTAACTTTCAAAACATGCAAATTTCGACCGTTTATGAAGATTTAGTCAGTTCGGTTTTCAGTCAGGTTTCAGGTAACGAAGACTTGAGCTCCAACATCGTACGATCGAAAACAAAGCAGAAATAAAATCTTTTTGGCTTTTATAAAGTTTATATTAAAACACAGATTTTAGGCGTGTTTTTGAAATTAAAAGACAACAATTTTAGAATCCTTTGAGTGTTATCAAACGACATCACCGCTAATGTCGTGCTGATATGCACCAAACGACGAAACTGTTTAAAAGAAATAATAAAAGTTAAGCAGTAAATAAATAAATATATACAAACATTCTTTTTGCGAGTTTCGAGGGTAAGAGAATCATATCAGTGTACGGTCATGCCAAAACACTCTTGTTGTTCAGTTAGTTAACGTTAAGATAAGCATCCTATAACAATTATCGGTATTGTTGTCCACTTAAGCTCAACTTATCAGATGTAATCATGGCGAGGGGATACGTTAAGGTATGATTTATACTTACCGACCGGTGTTCATCCACATCACGACACATTCCCGTATCAAGGTATGCACGAGGGTTCATCTTACCGGTGAGTATACCGATTATCATCTGTTTGACCGTATAAAATGTGAGATACTCACTTATTTTGAATTGAAAACAAGCCCTATGTGATATAATCACTTATTGATGAGGAACTTGATTTTCATATGCATGAGGGCACAGGTGCAAGTCCGTGAACAGGTCAGTACTTCCGTACAGCAGAGAGACGAACTTGACACCCGGAAAGATGTGATATTTTTATCACTTATTTGTTTGGACATGTGATTGTTTATCACTTATTGAGGTCGAATGTAGTATGAATATGTACATGTATGTATAGTATCATGGAAGATCTAGACTTGCGTCCCCGTTATTTTTCGGTAAAAGATACAACCATGATACCCAGATGATAAGCAGCATAAAGACCAAATATCTCAGAACCTCGGCAATCTATCAAACGAAATTTCGGTACTAAGACCATATGCCAATGAATGGTTCCCACCTGGTCTTCAGTCGATTAAGATTTATATCACCCTGCACACTTTAAAATGATTGTGAGCCTACCGATACATCTTATATAGAGCTGCTTATCGTTTTTCATTTAAGGTTTAAAGAGGCTTGGATAGACCACTGATGTACTATCACTTTCTCTTTTGCTCGCCAGGAAACTCATTTTTGTTTTTCTATTGTTTTTGTGTTTTTGAAATTAAAAGATGTTTTTGGATTTTCAGATTTTGGATTTACTCCCCCT
Organism: Helianthus annuus; assembly: GCF_002127325.2. NCBI lineage: Eukaryota > Viridiplantae > Streptophyta > Magnoliopsida > Asterales > Asteraceae > Helianthus > Helianthus annuus. Next base: position 30,168,057 of record NC_035438.2, on the reverse strand, counting down.
AAAATCAATAAACTAAGATAAATTTAAAACACAAAGGTATTTACAAAAATGATTTTCCGATGTTGGTTTTACTCTTGCTTGACCTTAATGCCGTTTACCAATAATAAAAAGTCAAATCTTGATTTGTCAAAAGCTTTGGTAAATAAGTCGGCACGTTGGTCATCGGTGTGGACCTTAACAACATCGATTAGCCTTTTCTCAAAGCAATCACGTATGAAGTGATATTTGATTTCGATGTGTTTGGTCTTTGAATGCTGCACAGGATTTCTAGTGATATCTAAAGCAGCAGAATTATCAACGTAAATAGGAGTAGTTAGGAATTCAAAACCGTAGTCCCGCATTTGTTGTTGGATCCAAAGAACTTGGGAGCAACAGCTTGAGGCAGCAATGTATTCAGCTTCGCATGTTGATGTAGCGACACACGTCTGCTTCTTGCACTGCCATGTGACTAGGCGATTTCCTAAAAACTGACATCCAGCCGTTGTGGATTTACCGTCGATTTTGCATCCGCCAAAATCAGAATCACTGAAAGCTACCAACTCAAAGTTATTATCCCTAGGGTACCACAGACCGGTGTCAGGGTACGCCTTCAAATAACGAAAAATCCTTTTGACAGCTGCAAGATGTGAGGCCTTCGGGTTAACTTGATATCTGGCAAGCAGGCACGTTGGGTACATTATGTCTGGCCTTGATGCTGTGAGGTACATAAGAGATCCAATCATAGCGCGGTAGTTTGAAGGGCTAACAGCTTCTCCCTTCAAGTCAGGAGTAATTCCGTGATTGGTTGGCAATGGGGTACCAATGGGCGTTGCATCAGACATCTGGAACCGGCTCAAGATGTCACCAACATATTTAGTCTGATGGATGAATATCCCAGACTCTGTTTGTTGAACTTGTAGGCCCAAGAAGAAAGTCATTTCCCCCATAGCACTCATCTCGAATTTATCCTGCATGATGCGCTCGAATTCCCTACACAAGACATCATTAGTAGAACCAAAAATAATATCATCAACGTATACCTGTACCAGAAGAAGATCTCCATCTTGTTCTTTGATGAAGAGAGTACAGTCGATAAGACCTCTACGAAAACCGTTCTCCAGCAGATAGTGAGATAAGGTTGCATACCAAGCTCGCGGTGCTTGATGAAGACCATAAAGAGCTTTGTTGAGCAACCAAACCCGATCGGGATGGATAGGATCTTCAAAACCTGGAGGCTGTTCGACGTACACCTCTTCTTCAACCACACCGTGTAAGAATGCACTTTTCACGTCCATCTGATAAACCTTGAATCCTTTGAAGGATGCATAGGCTAGAAAGATTCGAATTGCTTCGAGACGTGCCACTGGTGCATAGACTTCGTTGTAGTCGATTCCTTCAATCTGACGAAAACCTTGAACGACTAAACGAGCTTTGTTTCGGATAACAACTCCGCGGTCATCCTTTTTGCATTTGAAAACCCAACGGGTACCAATCTTCTTATATCCAGCAGGTTTCTCCACTAGTTTCCAGACACCCAGCTTCTTGAATTGCTGCAGTTCTTCCTGCATTGCTTCAACCCAAGCGTTATCTTTCAAGGCTTCTTTCCACGTTCTTGGTTCTTCCTGTGAGACATAACACGCGAAGGACCAGTCGTTTTGTTGCCCGGATTCTCGAATAGCTGCATACAAGCCTGCATTGTTGTTGTTTCGCAACATGTTTCTTGTTTGTACGCCACTCTGCACATTACCAATGATGTTTTGTTGAGGATGGGTATTATGAATCCTTGTTTCTGGATTATCTGGAACTGGAACATTTATACCCAGATTGTTGAGATTAAGATCAACAACTAAATCAAGACCCGGAATTGACGAAGAGGATGATGCAGTAGCCTCAGCTGTTCTATGGGCATCTACTGGAGGAGTACCCTCTGAAGTACCATGAACTGCTGTTGTAGGAGCTTCCTGATCTGCATCTAGAAATTCATCATCCTCTGAAGATTCGTTCAATTCGTTTGCATCATGAAAATCCTCATTGTTGAGAGTAATATTGTTCACCGAAGAAGATGGTTCTTGATTAACAAGAATTGGACGAACCACCGGTGAAACTGTTGCATTGTCACTCTCGAAAAACATCCTAGCCGCAACATTTTCTTCAACGGCTTCAACATTGATCGAATTGAAAAAGTCATCGTACTCAAACATCCAAGGTTGACCCGGATTTTTGACTGGCAAAGTGTGCCGTTGTACTCTGACCTCAGACCATTCCTCGACCCTTTTAGTCTCTAGATTCCAGACTCGTAAGTTAGGGGTGGCATACCCAAGAAAGTATCCATCAATTGCTCTTGCCCCAAACTTTCCATTAGGATCGATGATTGTGCATGGAGCTCCAAACGGTTCTAGATAAGATAAATCTGGTTTCCGTTTTTGAAGAAGCTCAAAGCAGGTCTTGTTGTGCCTTTTGACTGTAAGGACTCGGTTCAATGTATAACATGCAGAGGCCACAACTTCAGTCCAGAATGGAATGGGTAGCTGCGACTCTACCAACATTGTCCTAGCAGTCTCGATCAATGTGCGGTTCTTACGTTCAGCGACACCATTCTGTTGAGGAGTATAAGCTGCACTAAACTCATGAAGAATACCCTTTGAAGTGTAGAACTCCGCCATGGAATGATTTTTAAATTCAGTACCATTGTCGCTACGTATCCGCCTAACCTTCAACTTATACAAATTCTCAATCTGAATGATCAAGTTTTTGATGATGCCAAAGGTTTCACTGTTGTGTGCCATGAACGCAACCCAAGAAAATCTTGAATAATCATCAGTAACAACGAGGCAGTATTGATCACCCCGAATACTCTTGTGCTTGACAGGACCGAACAAATCCATGTGCAAGCGTTCAAGAGGAACTGCCACCGTGTTGATCTTCTTTGTAGGGTGCTTCTTCTTTGTTTGCTTTCTTTTCTGGCACGAAACACAGACGTCTTGAAGATGGAAATTTTTGAGGGGAACACCATTCACCAATTCATTTGAAACCAAATGATTCATTTTGCGCAAGTGAATGTGACCCATTCGTCTGTGCCAAGAGATAGTGTCTTTTTCTGTGGCTTTGGAAACGAAACAAGTTGCTTGTGCAGACGTAGTAATAGCTTGGCTCATGTCAAGGACGTACAAGTCATTTATCCTTGGAGCCGACAAGAGAATCCATTCTTTTGGAATTTTGAAGCCGGGTTTTAGCACATAACATCCATTAGCATCAAAGTGTACTGAGAACTGCTTGTCACAGATTTGAGAAACACTAAGAAGATTGTGATCAAGTTGTTGCACAAAATTGATCTTGTCAAAGCTGACAATCCCGTTAGATATCATTCCTTCACCCGTTATATATCCACCTTTATCTCCAGCAAAAGCAACATAACCTCCTCTAATAGATTTAACGTCGTAGAGAAGCTTCATGTCGCCTGTCATGTGCCTGGATGCCCCACTATCAACAATCCAATGACTACTGATAGTTCCTCCTGAAGCACCCTGCACATGAACTCAAATTATTAGTTGGAGATGGGGACCCAAGCCATTGTGGTCTTGGGTCTTCCATTTTCATCAATGACAATAACTTCTTGTCTTTGATGGTTGGTGAATTGTGATGGTCCCCCTGATTCAGTAACCGATTTAGGTTTCCATGTCTGTTTTGTTTTACCAGAGTCTTTCTTTAAAATTTTAACTTCCTGATTGTTTGAAGTTTTAGAATTTTCTGGTTTTACAGCAACAGATTGTTTTTGAACCTCATCGATTTTAATTGCTTTTTCAATCTTTTTGACCTGTTGGCGTTTCTGTTTCTTTTCCCTTTCTTTTACAAGTCGGGGATCTTGTTTTGTGGAAACAGATGGCTTACGATCAGTCTTGCCACGGGGATCATCAACCTTTCCTTTTTGTTTATGAAGATATGGACAATTACGAATAATATGTCCAATGGTTCCACATTCAAAACATGATCTTCGTTCAACAAACCCCGAAGAATCATGTGATCGTCTAGCCGATGATGTTGAACTTTGTGAACCCGAGGTACTAGGCTTTGAACTACTTGGTTCATTTCTTTTCTCGACAATAGCTTTCTTGACAAAATCTAAGTTAGATTGATTTTCAAACTTTTCAATTTTGTCCGTTCCCGTCGATTTCACAAAGTTAACCTTTTTCTTCTTCCTTTGGTTCGGCTTCTTGTCAGCTTGAGCCGGTGTTTTACCTTTGGGTTTGATGTGATTTTGCTGTGTTGGCACTGTTGGTAATTTCTTGTTACCAAATTGTTTTCGAATTTCAGCCTTTGGAATAGGAGGACACTGTGTAACTGTAACACGTGGTCCTGTCTTTCCCAAAAACTTACTTGTCGAATTTTCAAAGACTTTGCAGATTAAGGATTGATTAACATTCTTAATGGGAAAATCTTTGTCTGAGTAAATTTTATCATCACCAACTAGAGTGTACAGCAAATTCACACTCTCCAGCTCTTCTGCAGATGAGGACTCAGTTGCAACAGTCTTAGCGGGTTGAACAGGGGGATCACACAGAATGTGATTCTCAAGAGGTATGTCCTCATTTTTGGCTACCGCATCAGACTTTGCTGGGACAGTATCGTCAGATTCATCATCAGACGAATCAGCATCCTCAATCACAACTGGAGGATCTTGATTCTGTTCAGCACTCACAAATGTATCTGCTGACACATCTGAATCTGAGGATACTTCCTTTTGGTATCCGAGTCCTGCAGCAAACTCCTTAACATCTAGAGGCACAGACGGTTCAAAGAATACCCTGTCCTCTTCATCAGGCATGGCATCATAATTATGTCTCACTGGTGGTGGACACTTCTTGTAGCCTATGCATGTGACATCTCTCTTTTCCTTCTGAACATCAATGATGTGATCTAACACATAGCTAGAGCTCAAATAACTGTCTAGCTTGAGTTGGATCGCATCACTTTCGGTTTTCACACAAGCCATCTCTTTTTGCATAATCTCAAGGCGAGATATATACAAATTAATATCAGTTTGTTTTCTAGAAACCATTTTAGTCAGTTCAGTTTTATCTTTCTTTAAGGTTTCAATTACTGACTTAAATTCTTTTTCATGGTTTTCATAAAACATATTGGCTTCTGTGCATTTTGAAAGATCCACAGTCAACTTCTGATTGTGGATGAATGTCACATCATATTTTTCTTGCAAAGCCTCGTGTTTGCTTTGCAATGCACACCACTCATCATTCAAGGAACCATGTTTGTCTTGCAAGTCAAACAAACTAGCTTGTAAAGCATCATGTTTGGCTTGCAACTCAGACATGTTTGCCTCTAACTTAACACATTTAGCCTGCAAGCTATCACAGTTATCACAGTTTACAGCAATGGGTTCATCGACACATACCTGACTTGAAGAACTGTCGACATAAGCCATAAAGGCTGAATGGAGAGAAGACGAAGTATGAGCAGCTTGATCCACCAGAATATATCTACTGTCACTTAGTGCTGCAGCTTCATCCAAACGTTCATCGATATCAGTATCAACCGAGACACCAGATGTCTCACCCATATTCTCATCGCCTGACCTAGATGAATCTTCATCAACACTCCTGCTGTACCCAGAAGAGTCTTCATCTTCAGAAGATTCACCACCACTGGCGGAAGATTCTCCACCACTGGTGTTAACAACATCCTTCACAACTTGAGCAAAGCAAGCTGTACCATTAGGAGCATCACCACCAAACTGGATTGACCAGTCACAACCTTCATCCATCTGAACTACAAGTGCCCGGTTGGCTTGATTGTTGACAGGCACTAACGTACGTTCACTATTTCTGTTCTGGTTCTGCTGGTTGCCCTGGTTTCTGAAGGGGTTCTGGTTTCCATGCTGTGCTGGCTTTGCACATTCCCTCTTGAAGTGACCCCGTTCACCACAGTTGAAGCACTTTACTGCTTGTTTATCAAACCCATACTTGGTGTCTCTCTTACTTTCCAAGCTGGTTCTGCCAGTACTTTCCATCCAATCCTTTGCTCTTCTCACAGCACTTGCAAAGGCCCACTTGATATCCATCAAGTCCATCTCTTCTTTATCTATCTGCCGATAGTCTTCCTGTGTCAGATTAATGTTGCCAATCTGGCCTTCTATCAACCCACAGTACGCGCTCACTATAGTGTTAAGTAGTTCCATGTGTTCCTTGGCTACTTCTACACTGACTTTAGAAAAGCTTGAAGTGTCGAGCTGTACTATATTTGGCTTTGATTGTTGATCAGCAGATGATGTTCCTCCATAACATGCACGTTGTTGTTGAGCAGGAGGAGGTGGAGGTGGTTGGATTGGATTTCCAAATATATCTGTGGTGGGAGGCGGCTTAACAGGAACTTGTATTGGATTGCCAAAACAATCTGTGCTTGTGACAAACGCCGTTTGAATTGGAGCATGTGAACCAGTTCTTGCAGACGAAGAGCTGGAAGTTCCATAATACATTTCAGGATTTTGTGGCAATGGAACTCTCTTCGCCTTTAAGGTTTCCTCCTGATCCTTGTTTTCCAAAAGCTGCACGAAGTCGTTAAAACTTGTAGTTCTCAACGCTCCGTTATACTTAAGGATTTCCAAGAAACTACTCCATTGAGGAGGTAAGGCATCAGCAAACTTCTTTACCACCTCTGCTTGAGTTGTTGTAACTCCAAAATTGTTCAACTCAGTAAGCAGGTGATAGAAACGACTTGTCATGTCTCCCAGAGACTCCTTATCCATGCAAGCGAAGCTGTCAAATTCTTTCTTGAGCAGATCATGACGCAACTGACGTGTTGCTTCATTCCCTACTCCTCTTGTTTTCAACCCGTCCCACAACTTCTTAGTTGTCTTGAAGCTGACAAACTGGTGATAAATATCCTTGCTCAAAGCCTGGGTGAGAATGGCGTATGCTTTCTTTTCCAGATCATACGTTTTCTTTTTATCTTCGGGAAGATCAGCAAATGACGCAGTCTCTGAAGCAGCAACCTCTATGGCTTGATCGAAATCTGTGGTGAAACGTATCCACAGTTCCGTATTTTGACCAAGAACATATGTTTTAAACCTCTCAGCCCATCCTGGATATTCATTCAAACTCATCAGTTTTGGGGGTCGATTCAAACTTCCTGTTTCGCTTTCGCTTAATAAGATACTTTGTACACTCGGAGTTTGACCTGTTACTAATGCCCATTGATTTGATGGTAAAGCATTTACTTGTGAAGATGTAGATACTGGAGATTCGGCCCATGATGGTGATAGACTTGTACACGTGTATTTTCCACTATCAGGAGCCGGTGTACCCCACCATGAAGGAGTAACTCCTGAACTTGTATATTTACCACTATCTGGAGCAGGATTCCACCAACTCGGATTCATGATTAATAAGCAAAATAAATGCTAACTGAATACTCCGAAAGATCACACAACCGAAGAATCCTGGTCGAAAGATCTGAGATCACAGAAACTTGTTAGCAATAAACTGACCACAATCGAAAGATCAACTATTGTTCGAAGGATCAACAGTACTCGAAAGATTACTGTTGAGTCTTGAACAATAATTTCGAAAGATTCAAGAACTCGAAGGATTCCCCTTTTGAAAGATCCTTATCTTTCGAGTTAAATATCCTTGTCTTTCGTATATCTGTCTTTCGAAGAGTCACACTTGTTCGAATGATCAACAGTGTTCGAAAGATCACTGTTGACTTTCGAGCAATGGCTTCGAAAGATTCAAAATCTCGAAAGATTCACACTTGAAAGATCCTTATCTTTCGAGATAAATCCTTATCTTTCGAACAACTATCTTTCGAACAACTATCTTTCGAAAAGATTCCCTTATCGAAAGATATGTTTCGGACTCAGGAGGACTACTCGAAAGATATTTATCTATCGAGCTGTCCCTGAACGAAGGATGGTCTTTCGATGTTGAAAGATATCTTTCGATGTCGAAGGATATCTTTCGAATGCTCACTGACACACTGACACAGATGTGACGGGTAGGTGAAAAAGGTGATGGGTTGGTAAGTCAACTTTCGGCAAAAGGGTATGGCAGACTGTACTATCTTACCAACCACGATTTTCAAACAAGAACTTACCCAAAATGGTAAATTTAACCCAGAAACCGGTGACCGGAACCTTAACCGGAATATTGCCGGAATTCACCAAATCACTCAAAAACAAGTTTTCAAGTTACCCAACCCACTTACGAACACTCCCGGTAAGTTTAAAACACGTTTTCCAGTTTAAAAGTGAAGAAAAACCAACAAAAACGGGTGTTAAACCAAGTGTTCAAACACACACCAAGAACTTGAAAAACCCGGTTTTAAACAAGGTAAAGAGCCAAGCTCTGATACCACTTGTAGGTCCCTTTTTGTCGGAGGATGACGAACCTCAAACCTTGTTATACTAACCCACTAGCGAGTGCGGAATCCAAGCTAGTAGGCAAACCGAGATTAAGCAAGTACAAACACAAACACACACGGGTTCACCGATTAACACAACTTGTATTAATGCAAATGAAGGTTTCGGTTACAAGCACAATGTTTACAAACCTAACTTGTAAACTCTCAAAGTGTGTGTGTGAGTTTCGGACAGAATGCTCTCAGCCTGTGTGTGTTCTTTCTGTCTGTCTGTCTGAACTCAACACAATGCATGGGTATTTATACCCAGCTCATGATGTGCAGTCCGAAGGATCCGATAGATGGTCCGAAGGATCATCTATCGAAGACAAGTCACTCGAAAGATCAGCAGGTCACTCGAAAGATCAGCAGGGACCTCGAAAGATCACCTTTCGAGGTCTAATCATTCGAAGCATATCTTTCGATGAGATCGAAGGATCCACATCATCCTTCGATCTCTTATCCTTCGAGACAGTACATCTTTCAACTTTTACCAACTGTTGTCCAAGTCAAACCGGAGGATGGTTGACTTGGTCAACTTACAACACAAGAATAGGACATCGTTTACATCGTGACCGAATACAGACAAAGTACAGACACAAGTGCACCAACACTAGGTAAGTAGCCAATTCAAACAGCGACCTTACATGAACTTTCTGACCAAAAGCTGCAAAAGCTGCACCCTAAAAGAAGATGGCTGTATTAAACAACTATGTTAAAGAAGATCGCTGTTTTGAACCAATACCTTAATAAAGTCGCTGAATGGAAGATCGCTGAATGAAAGACCAATTTTATAATAGATCGCTGAATGAAAGAGCAATTTTATAATAGATCGCAGAATGAATCTGCAATGTTATCTCTTATCAGCTTTGTAATCACCGGAAAACCAACATCTTCTTGTTGTTTCCACCTGTTTTTCTCCCCATAATTCATTGTGGAATATATATTAACACTCTCAACTATAATCTTCATTTCTTTAATGATGACATCGATGAAGAAGTTAAAGAACTGTTTTTGTTGCACTTCTCAGGATGATCAAGAGCCAAAGATCATGTATGCTTTCTTTAGATCTTTCAATTTTACATTTTTTGAGGTGATCTTGCGTTATGAAACTGTACGGATCCAGTTATTTGATTTTAATCTCTTGTGCAGTCCCCAAAAGAATAGGGATTACCCATGGAATATGTATACTCTCAAAGAACTAGTGCACGCAACCAACAATTTTCATAACGGAAACAAGATAGGTGAAGGCGGATTTGGAATTCATGGTTGAGGTGGAGATTCTTGGGAGAGTTCAACACAAGAATTTGTTGGGACTAAAAGGATTTCATGCTGGTGGAGATGAAAGACTTATAGTCTATGATTATATGCCTAACAACAGCTTGCTCACTCACCTCCATGGTAAACTTGCAGCCGATTGCCTCCTAGATTGGCCACGACGAATGAGCATAGCCATTGGCTCCGCTGAAGGCTTAGCGTAAGTCCCTCCGATTAATGAAACATGAGGCCACAAGATTCAACTGCTACTAGTTTATAGGGCTACAAAGTACTGCATATGGCAATCTTTAATGGCCACAATTTCAAATTAAGACTCACATGTGCCTCCTGCAAAACAAAACAAGTCAGTTAATCAACATTGCTGTATGAAACAGCTATATTCTACAAGATTGCAGAAAGAAACAACGACCTTTTATAAGATTGCTGAAAGAAACAACGATCTTCTTTAAGATTTCTGTTTGATTCAGCAATCTTTATTAACATAGCATAATGATTCAGCGATCTTTATTAACATACCTGTTTGAAACAACGACTTTATTAACATAGCTGTTTAATACAACGATCTTCTTTTAGGGTGCAACTTTTGTAGCTTTTGGTCAGAAAGTTCATGTAAGGTCGCTGTTTGAATTGGCTACTTACCTAGATTTGAAAACAAAATTGTTGACCACCTAGAACCACTCTTTTGCAACTCAAATCACATACTTCTGCAAAAAATTCTGGAATAAGGCGTATCCGCATTGCTATTGCTAAACAAACTTAAGAAGAAAAGAAACAAGATATTGACATATAAAGCAACTAAATATATTCGAATGCAATACTGTATGGTTGACATCTATCATCACATTTTCTAAAAATATGTAACAAAAAAAAAAAGAAAAAAACTAAATTTGAATTTATGAAACAGGTAGGATACTATATATGTCCCTACTATGATTAGCTCCTCTCTACCACTTGGGCTCACAATCTCCTCCCCTGGCTCTTATATATAGTGACCAAATTTAATTCATCTCAGTCTCTCTTTTCTTTTCTTACAAAAAGAATGTATGTACATCACCATCTCTGATTATCATCCAATATTAATGGTGATCCATTAAACGATCTTCACTCCGATTATCATTCACTTCAAATACTCATCTTAATCTCTTATCCAAACACAACTTTCTCGTTAAAAAAACCATCTCCCGAAGATTCAGGAACCCTAATAATCACTTCAATTCAAACAACACGTTGCTTTTGACTGAACCCTTTTCTTCGAATCTGACACAATATCAACCACTCATATTAACCCATAATCCATCACCTGCTTCATATATATACATTTACTCAACATATATCCAGATTCCATTATCTGTTTAGCTATTAAAAACATCCATCTATCATATCCATCATGACTATTTCATGTTTAAGGGAATTACAAGGGAAAATGGCTAATGATCCTCACTTTACCGGCTCCACACGACGTGTATGGGTGCCCGGCCCGGTTATCATTGGGGCTGGACCGTCTGGGCTTGCGGCTGCAGCTTGTTTGAAGGAGAAAGGGGTTCCCAGCGTCGTGTTGGAGCGATCAAATTGTATCGCATCGCTTTGGCAAAACAAGACGTATGATCGGCTCCGCTTGCATCTCCCCAAGAAGTTTTGTGAACTGCCCATGATGCCCTTTCCAGAGGATTATCCTGAGTACCCTTCAAAGCAGCAGTTTGTAGAGTATTTGGAGAATTACGCCAAGCGGTTTGGGATTATGCCGGTTTTCGAGCAGGAGGTGGAGAGTGCGGAGTATGATGAGTGTGTAGGGTTATGGAGAGTGAAGAGTGTAGGGTTGAAAGGGGAGGAGATGGAGTATGTTTGCCGGTGGTTGGTGGTGGCTACCGGAGAGAATGCTGAGGCGGTCGTCCCGGAGATTAAAGGGATGGCGGATTTTCGCGGGGAGGTTCGACACACGTCCGAGTATAAAAATGGGAGCCGGTTTAGCGGGAAGAAAGTGTTGGTTGTAGGTTCTGGGAATTCAGGAATGGAAGTATGTTTGGATCTATGCAATTACAATGCTCATCCTTCTCTTATTGTTAGAGATTCTGTAAGTTTCTTCCGTTACTGTTATTGTTACCGTTACTGTTATTGAAATTCGAAAATCGTACTTTCAGTTAATATAGAGCTTGTTATTTACTTCAAAGGTATATGGTATCCAAGTAGAATTTAATGATGGAGGGTGGAAATAAGGTTAGGATGGATTTGGTCACATTACTATAGATTGTACTTTTAAACCTGCTTTTTGTGCATTAGTGTAAACTTTTTACCTTAACAAATCTGGAAATGAAATCTTAAATAATTAGTAAAACCGAACCTGCTTTGTTTTGTGAAAATGACATTCTCATACCTGCCATGATCTTTATCATAAAATTTGTATTCAAAATATCATATGTTCTCTCTCTCACACACACATACACACACTAACTATACAAGATAATATCAAAGATTTTGTAATGAGTAGAAAAGTGAGTAAAAACGCCACTTTCTTGGAACTCACTAGCATGCGAGCAAATAACATAAGACTATATTCATAAAAAAACCATAAACAATTTGGGAAAAACAAAATAAAGGTAAAAGAAATAAAATTAATTATTGTTACATGAGTGTTTCTTTACTGTAAAGGTCCCTTTAGCATATGGTGTCCTTGGCCCTCATGATAGTGAAACTACTACTCCACAAGAACAAAAAGTGCTCTCACACTTATAAAGATCACACTTTATTTATCTTTATCATCTTTTCAAATTAAACAAAAATCACAACTGACAATGCGCGATATATTGGATAACAGGTCCATGTCCTACCACGAGAGATGTTAGGAAGATCGACTTTTGGGTTGTCAATGTGGTTGCTCAAGTGGCTACCCATAAGACTCGTTGATCGCTTTCTATTGATCATGTCATGGCTGATCTTTGGAGACACGGCTAGCTTTGGACTCGAACGCCCCAAAGTAGGACCCCTCGAACTAAAAGGCAAGACTGGAAAAACACCAGTTTTGGATGTGGGAACCCTAGCCAAGATCAAAAGTGGAGACATCAAGGTAAACCAAGCTACAATATGTATCTATATAGGCTTTTGTGTTACCTTTGCTCTTTTCATTCCCTTAAACATGTTCCCATATCTTTGGACTTTCCCTTATTTCTAATGTGGAATAAATTACTTTTAAAATTGCATTTTTACCCTCATAATTAATTTGTATTTGAACTTGTATAGATACATCCAAGCATTCAAAGTGTTGGGAACCATGATGTACGATTTGTGAATGGAAGAGTAGAGAAATTTGATGCAATCATTTTAGCAACAGGATACCGAAGCAATACTCCCTCTTGGCTAAAGGTGCTTTATATAATTTTCATTCTCTTTTATTCCTACAATTCCCATTTTTATTTCCAATCAATTTGCATCTAAAGCTTACTATATTTATCTACAGGAGAACCAAATGTTCTCGGAAAAAGATGGGATGCCTCGGAAAACATTTCCTCAAGGTTGGAAAGGTGATTACGGGCTATACGCAGTAGGGTTCTCTAGACGGGGCTTGTTTGGTTCATCCATGGATGCTAAGCGAGTATCAGAAGACATAGAAAGGTTGTGGAAAGCAGAAGCCAAACAACTTTCCAAGACCATTGGACGATCTTTCTCACTCCAATGCTAGTTTTTGTCGTCAATGCACCAATGACTTAGAGGACACTAGTTTCATTTAACTACAAAATATTTTGACACTAAAATCAACCAAATGTTGGCCATCCAATTGTAGAAAATTGAGGAAGTATTGTGGTGGAAATACTTCTAGCTAGCAACCAGTTAGGGTATTTTATATTTATTGATTTGGGGAGGGGACCTCTATCTTGATCTAGGGTAGTGTATGTATACACATCTTGTACATTGCCACGTTAACTTCTTTGACAGAGAAAGAGAGAGAGAGAGGGGGATAGGGGTAACGATAGTAGGATTGGTTTTGTTTTCTCTTTAAATGTATATATATATATTTTTTTTTGTATTTAAGTTAAGAGCTTGATTGAATCTTAGTTTTTCTTTTCTTGTGAGGATTGATATTTGATGACAAGTAATATCCATCTAACAAATATAACTGTCTTCCTATCCAATTTTCAAAAAATGTATATCTAGACTGTACAAAAAGGTAGTTTGTGTAATTATGTGCTCAAGAGGCATATGGACATTGAGTTGTGCAAAACACTAAGTCGTTTGGTACCTATTTATCAATGTTCTCAGAACTAGGCCGGATAGCTAGCCGGTCACTTTACAAGTTCACTTGTCGAACCCATCTGACTGGTCATACCGTATTAAGAACCGAATGACGACGTCATACATAATATAAAAATTGAAACCATATACATATATCTAATACAAAACAACATATGAAAATACTTTATGTTTTGTTGTGCATTTACAAATTTGATAATATATGAAGACGTATATAAATAAGATATAGAGTCTCGAGCAATAACTAACTAGATAAGAAAATGAGTTTTGAAGGAAAAGGTATTTAAAGCAACAAAAAGAATTAAAATTCGTTTCGACCAGGGGGTTCACTAGTCCAACATGTAATCAGTAGGTTCAAATGGTGAACTGTCAAAGAGTCTTAACCAATCTGGTTTCATGCTTGGTTCCCAGTCCAACAAGCTCGATCGACTGGTCTGGTCTAGTTTTATGTTTTTTATTCTATGGTAGCAAAAATCGCATTCTCAACTAGTTCATAGCACCATAATTTCAGTTAACGGTTTTCAACCGAAAATGTGTTTAAAAAAAGATCGACCTTATATTGAGTTATGACACTATTGGAAAATTCGTTGTTTTAAATTGAATGAGCCTTTAAAGTGATTGATGTGCTACTAGATAGGTTTCTTTATGAGTTGAAGCACGTCTCTTTCAAAGGATACTTTCATGGTCAGTCTAGAATAGGGATGAGCTCTGAGAATACCGGTACCGAAATTCGTCAAATATGGGTATCGGTATCGGTACCGAAAATGTTCGGTACAGTACATTACCGGTATTTGAAGGTATAATTTGGTAAAATACCGGTACTTTACTGAATCGGTACAGAAAACGTCAAAAAGTGGGTACTGATTCGGTACCAAAAAAATAGGTACGGAAAATTCGGTAGTTCGATACTTGCACCAAGTCCCATATGCTCATCTCTAGTCTAGAAATGAAGCTCCGCTTATCTTTATTTGAAATTTATCTCTTGCAATCGTGTTCCCGTTTGTAATTATATTCTATGATTATATATTGATTTTGTTGGCTAATATTATGCATAGGAATTGTAACTAAACAAACACACGAGGGTTCATCTGTAACTGATTGCAGGTTCGATAATCATTGTCATGCATTCTTGATATCAATTGTTCTTGATTCAGTTAAACTCTACTTGCTAATACATAAAAAAATTTAATTAAAACTAATCTAATAGAGCCATTCTCAAATCAAGGAGCCTCTTAATAGGTAACTAAAACAGTTAACCCTTGACAAGGATAACAAAAATATAATCACCGTCGTAAAGCAAACCTCCATTCCCAGGCCCCGACGATTAATCAGTATAACGTGTGGGGACGTTCAGATAGAGTTCGTTTAGTCCGCTAAAGACATAGATAGAGTTTGTTTAGTCCGCTAAAGACATGGAGTATAAATAGCATTTAACAATATCCCAAACCAGGAATACTAGGCAATCCCAAACGAGGGAAAGTGAGGTTCCCAACCACCAGGAATACATGCTTTTAGTAAATATGTGAACTCACCTTTACTTAGCTCGGCAGATTAAATTACTTGAACTATTATCGTCAACCACGTCCTATTATGGTTACCATTGTTATTATGATTGTGCACAAATAATGCACGTATTTTCTACACGTAACTAGCAAGTAGCATTCAAGTAAAAATATCACGTAACACATAAATCATGTGGGCCATACGTGGACTTATAACAAAAAGCCTAAAGGTGTGAGTGTGTGCGGCCCAACATAGGTGTGCGGTCTAGTCTGAGTGTGCGACCACACCTGAGTGTGCGGCTATAACCTAATGTGCGACCATGCATCAATTGGTTGTACGTTGTGCAACATATGAATGTACCATTTAGGAGTGTGCGGTACAATAGTGTGCGGTCCAAGGGTGTGCGACTGGGGGGTGTTCGGCTCATGAGGTGTTCGAGGTGGAAGTGTGCGATATCAGTTTATCCCCCCCGTAAGCTACGGGTCTCAACCGTAGCCTACGGTGCCGTCTTTCTAGTCAAACCAGTAACCACCCATGATCACACGATCAAAACCCTAATCATCATGTGCTTTATCCATACCAACATAATCACAAAAACTTACATTGATTCACATGAACCCTAATCATGAACTAATCATTATCAACAACATCAAATCAGATTTATATTCTTGCCACCCAAATCATCAAAACACTAACATCATGCAAACCCTAGTTCATCGATCAACAATATGAATATTTCAGATCAGCCGATTATTTCAGGAAATTGCCAAGTTCTCATGATCACACCAAGCCCTAGTTAATCAGATCATCTTTCATACATTTAAAACAAGGTTAAGTATGCTTTCTATCAAACCCTAGATCATCATTATAATCATGCCAATCATGTAAATCATCAAACAAGTATAAACACAACCATGTATAACAAAGAAAACAGTGGTAATACACTAACCGGAAGATGTAGAGCAAAAGAGTGTGCTTCGAATCAAGAGAGAGATGGAGCTTCGAGAAAGGAACTGCCGTCGATGATAGAATGATAGAGGGAAAATTGTTGCCAATGATTACGTGTAACACCCCGTGTTTCGAAAGTCAAAGTCAAGATTGAAGTCAAAGGAATTGCTAATTGTGATCTGTCTCTCCTTGCTCAATTCCTGTTTTGACTTCTTTGACTTGTAGATAGTCTTTGAAGATTTGGCGATACTACCTTTATGGTACAAAGTGTACGGTCTTCACCGACCACAGGAGCCTACAACACATCTTTAGCCAGAAAGAACTTAATATGCGTCAACACCGATGGGTAGAGCTTCTCAACGATTACGACTGTGAGATTCGTTATCACCCAGGCAAAACAAATGTCGTTGCCGACGCCCTAAGCAGGCGAAGCTATCTGCATAGCACCCATAATGTTCCAGCCCAGCATCATCTCGAATCTCTCATCCGTGAAGCCCAACATGCTTGCTTTACCGAGCGCACTTTGAAGAAAGAAAGGATCTATCACGATGGAGCCCATCTTGTGAATAAGTCGAATGGGATATTCCATTATCTGGACCGAATTTGGATCCCTAAACGGACCGATTTATGACAGATTCTGATGGACAAAGCCCACAAATCTCGATATTCTATTCATCCCGGTGCTGATAAAATGTACCAGGACCTTCGCTACAAGTATTGGTGGCCGGGCATGAAGAGAGATATCGCACTCTATGTTGGGAAGTGCCTGACTTGCTCGAAAGTCAAGGCTGAACACCAAAGACCCTTTGGCTTACTTGAACAACCCCCGATCCCTATATGGAAGTGAGAAAGTATAGCTATGGACTTTATAACGAAACTTCCGCATACGCCATCAAGTCACGATAACATCTGGGTTGTCGTTGACCGTTTGACCAAAACTGCCCATTTTTTGCCAATATGGGAAGACTACAAAGTAGAAAGATTAGCCCGAATCTACACCGATGAGATCATTTGTCGACATGGGACGCCTCGCGACATCATCTCTGACCGTGATGCCCGGTTTACCTCGCGTCTGTGGGAAACGTTTCAAACGGCTCTCGGTACTACGCTTAATCTAAGTACCGCATCCCACCCTCAAACCGACGGTCAGACTGAAAGAACGATTCGTACCCTTGAAGACATGCTCCGTTCATGTGTCATAGATTTCGGTGGTAATTGGGACGCTTACCTGCCGTTAGTCGAATTCTCGTATAATAACAGTTATCATTCCATTCAAATGGCACCATTTGAGGCATTATACGGAAGAAAATGTCGATCGCCTATTGTATGGCACGAGATCGGGCACTCGCAATTAACCGGTCCTGAGCTATTGCAAGAAACGGCTGAAAAAATCCTCCAAAGTCGAGACAATCTGCTGAAAGATTGGAGTCGTCAGAAAAGTTACGCCGATAGACGACGAAGCCCCTTGAATTTGACGTCGGCGACCACGTACTCCTAAAGGTATCACCTTGGGAGGGTGTGGTCAGATTCGGAAAGAAAGGAAAGCTCGCGCCTCGATATGTTGGACCCTTTAAGATTCTGGAAAGGATCGGAAAAGTGGCCTACAGACTCGAACTACTGGAGGAACTTAGCAACGTTCACCCGACTTTCCATGTTTCAAACCTCAGAAAGTGCCTGGCTGAGAATGATTTGTATGTACCTCTTGAGGATCTCCAAGTAAACGAAACACTACACCTCGTGGAGAAGCCTGTCGAGATCATGGATCGCCAAACCAAGCAGCTCAGACGCTCGCGCATCCCCATTGTGAAGGTTTGATGGGAAGGCAAACGAGGCGCAGAGTTCACTTGGGAACTCGAAAGCGACATGAAGGCGAAGTACCCGCAGTTGTTTGTTATGGTTGAAGCCTAATTTCGGGACGAAATTCCCTTAACAGGGGGAGGCTGTAACACCCCGTGTTTCGAAGTCAAAGTCAAAGTCAAGATTGAAGTCAAAGGAAGAAAAGATTGCTAATTGTGATCTGTCTCTCCTTGCTCAATTCCTGTTTTGACTTTTTTGACTTGTAGATAGTCTTTTTATGCTTTTACGTTAGTTGTATTATGTGGAGTGCTTGTTAATAATCGAGGTTTATCGATGTTTATCGCATGTTTTATCGCTTATCGCATCGCAATCGCACTCGCAACTCGAAGTATGTGTTCTGAATATTGTTTTATGTGTGTGTGTGTGTGCCTTATATGTTACTTGTGCATGTTTATTTATGTTATGTTGTGGTGATTAATCGCAACGCAATCGCAACTCAATCGCAATCGAATCGCAAACGCTAAACGCAAGTTATTTAGGATGATTGTATGTTAGATATAGTAGTTGGGATTAAAAGTAATTTATATGAGAAACTCTATCGCATCGCAACGCTCAACATGCGAATCAAAACCGCAAAACTCATCGCGCCGAGCACTCGAATCGAGTGGCCAGCCGATCGGGCTGCCACCCGATCGAGCTGCCACTCGATGGAGCTGCCACCGAATCGGGTTGCCACTCGATCGACCAGCCACCTTTCCCCCCTTTCCATTTATGGAAACCCTATAAATACCCCAATATGTCAACATCACTTGATGTTGACAGCTCTCTCTCTCCCAACTCGCTCCAGCCGCTATTTCTTCAGATTTCTCGCGATTCTTGTAAGTTTTCCACCTAAATCTTGTACTTTCTTGATCTACACTCACTCCTACACCTTTCTATCTTTTGAATCTTAACTTTTAACCGTGAAATCACTAGATTTGAGATGTTCTAGGATGATGTCATCATGGTGTTCTTATGAACTTCATGTTTTGGCTTCAATCCACCAAGAACAACTTAGATCTGAACGATTTCCACATGAATAACCAAAGATCTTTCATAGATCTGAACATATTCATGGTGAAAAGGATTGAAAGGTGGTTTTCCAACTTTCTTTCAACTCTTTTAAACTCAATGCACTCAAAACCGATAGACTGGGAGCTTGTTCTGACCTCCTACTCACCCTTAGTGTTGTGTTGGTTCAAGATCTGGATTCTATCCACGAGATTTCTGATTTCGGGTTGAACATGAAACACCGTCTCAAACAGTTAACTGGTCGGACTAGGGTGGTTCCTGTCCGATCGGGTCACTAAGTCTTGACGAGGTTTCCGTTGTTTGACACGATATCATATAGTCTCGAGAAAAACTCAAACTATCAAAACAACCAAGGAAGAAGACAATCAGGTTGTCTGGGACGGATTGCCATCCGATCGGATTGCCACCCGACCGGACAGCCACCAGATCGACTTGCACCTTGGGACCCACACTTAACTCTTTATTTCAACATTTGAGGTTTTGAACATTGGACGGATTGCCGCCCGATCGGATCGCCACCCGATCGGATTGCCACCCGACCATGTGATGTTTTGACCTCAACACTTAAACAATTTTCAACATGTTCAACGCATACGGATTGCCACCCGATCGGATTGCAATCCGATCGAGTGACCGTCTGGCTGTGAACTTGTTCTCAAAACTGAGAAGCCTCGCCAATCGGATCACCGTCCGATCGAGCTGCCGTTCGATCGACCGGCCTGAAAATTAGAGATGCTTCTCTATTTTTAAAATGCTACAACGAAAACTTCAAAGTTCAAGCCATCATACATAAACACATCCATCCCAAACGAGATGACAACCCAATCGAGTGGACACCCGATCGGATTGCAATCCGATCGGATTGTCATCCGATCGACCGACCACCCGATCGGATTACCGTCCGATCCTCTGACACTTCGCACCATTTTACGCGTCGCTTATCGTTTATGCTATCGTTCTGATCAGGCTAAACTTACTCTAGCGCTCCCTTCAATCCATTATCGCTGTGAGTATACTCGAACCCTTTTTGCTTTACGCACTTTTGGGTGTTACATACGTTACTTATTCTAAATCACATCGAACACACTACGCAATACTTTAACGCTAACCGTTACCGCATGTTATACGTGA
This sequence comes from Helianthus annuus, assembly GCF_002127325.2. Taxonomy (NCBI): domain Eukaryota; kingdom Viridiplantae; phylum Streptophyta; class Magnoliopsida; order Asterales; family Asteraceae; genus Helianthus; species Helianthus annuus. Next base: position 30,147,699 of record NC_035438.2, on the reverse strand, counting down.
CTTAATGAATGCTTGTTTGTTATGTTTACACATGGAATGCTGTCTACCTGCCTTAGCAACGATAGCACTATCACTTGGACTCAGCACCTGTTCCCTCAGGGGTTGTTAAGGACAATTAATTACATGGCTCACAGTGGTGAGTGTTTATTACGAACTGCCTTGGGCAGTCAACCCGCAGTCATTGGTATCGATAGGTTCATGTCGATAACTAACGTGCTTCATTTCCCACTGTGTACGTGCTGGTTATGCGTAAATGATTTCGAACTCTATTATACCTGTTAAACTTGTATGCTCACCATTACACTATGTGTATTGACTTTTACTTTAACGTATGTAGCAGGTGCTTAAGATGTTATATTGCTTGGCTTGCTGTGAAATCGAGGCTAGGAAAGGTCTAGAAACAAATAAACGAATTATCTGTATTTGAAATCTGAGTTGTCGGAACAGAACAATTTGACTAGATTTTGTCTGTAATAATTATATTACTTTTTATGTCATGGTATGGGATGTGATGCTTTAAATAATTGGTAATTATAGTTGTTAAGGAAACTTCTTGACAATCTGTTTCGCTCAGTGCCACGCCCCGATGTTTCCGCCATCGGTTGGGGTGTGACAGATTGGTATCAAAGCCATAACTATAGGGAATTAGGCAAGACTCGACCTAGTCCTGGTCGATGTCTTAGAAACGATCTATTCTATAGTTAGGTACCGACAGACCGACTTGTGCCTGTCCTGTAGGGATTGTGTACGAGTTTACTTGCTATTTCTCGCTATCCTCACCTACGATACACTATCACTGCAATTTAAATTTTGAAAATGAACAAGCGATTAGGTCGAGATTAGGTGTGAAAACCGCAAACTCTCGACTAAATTGCTTGTTCGACCCACATTTTATCCATAAACAGGAGGATTTGCGTCGAATCAGGAGTGAAATCCATACTTTGGCGCATAATTCTTCTTTATTTTATCAAAACAGGAACGTAGTTGTGAAGTCAGGGGTGAAACCCGAACCTTGACGACTTGTTTCGCTCTCTATTTTTGGTTTTACAAAAAAAACTCTCACCAAAGTCTCGACGGACTCCAACGACTTGAAGTCACGCTGAAACTGGATGGATGCGTGCCATTCGCCCAAATTCGAGGCAAGAGCACAGTCCCGAAGGTCAAAGTGTGTACTAAAGGTCCTTGTGAATAGTCGAATCGCTTTGGTTAGTCGACGTCTATCAGCCGCAGACAATCTATTTTCGATTTTTATGTGTTTCGATTCTGAGCTCGTAACTGCTGACTCTAATATTCGTCGTTTTATGTGGATTATATGTGTTTTATGTGACTTATCTGTTTATGTGTTACGGTTTTTTTGGTGAATTATTCGCTTTTCACTTTTCGCTTTGATCGACACACACGACTCGCACTGCACATCTATCTCAAAATGCCAACAAATCGCTATTACTTGTGGATGATCGCATGCTATATTACTCGCTTGTGTATTCACTACTCGCAATCGCTATTCTCGAACGCTCGCGGACTCTGAATGATAGGTTTATGTATTCTGGCTGCCTCATGTGCTTGTGTGCTTCTGTGTTTTGTGCTGTTGTGCCTTACGTGCTTATGTGCTTCTATGCTTATGTGAATCTGTGGTTATGTGCCTATGTGTTTACGTGATCGTGTTCCTAAGCTTTAGTGTTGGGATTGAACCCTATCAGAGGAACAGATAATCAAAGCCAAAACTGGATCAGAGCAGTGGATCCAGAATAAGCAAAAGTTTATATTCAAATCTCTCCCCTTGAAAGTGGTTTCAACATCTGCTGACCTCCAAACTACTGATAAAAGTCCTCAAACACTGTTGATAAAAGTCCTCAAACAGTGGATCAAAGTCAGCATGTGTCCACACCATTACCACCTATCCCACCACCTTTTGAAACCACTGTTGGATCATCAAAGTCACCAGCAGTGGTTAGCTCAGATGATTCACATCTGCAGCCATCCCCATTCAATGCCATTGTTCCATACCAAGGAGAGCTCATCTTCTTGAAATCTCATCCACCAGACCAAATTATTGGCAACATCAATGAAGGGGTGCTCACAAGAAGTCAATCCCAAAACATTTGTCTTTTTGCTGGTTTTCTATCACTCCATCAGCCAGTCAAGTACCAAGAGGCACTAAAAGACAACAGCTGGGTAGAAGCCATGCAAGAGGAGCTCCAACAGTTTAGAAGACAACAAGTTTGGGAGCTTGTACCATTGCCAGAGGGTGTAACTCCTATTGGCACAAAATGGGTCTTTAAAAAATAAAACTGTTGAAAGGGGTATTGTTGTCAAGAATAAAGTCAGGCTTGTGGTTCAAGGGTTCAGACAAGAAGAGGGCATTGACTATGATGAAACTTTTGCCCCTGTAGCAAGACTTGAAGCTATCTGATTATTTATGGCCTTTGCTGTCAACCACAACATCAAGGTGTATCAAATGGATATCAAATGTGCATTCCTCTATGGTAAGATTCAAGAAGAGGTTTATGTCTGTCAACCTCCAGGCTTTGAGGATCCATTTAATCCAAATCATGTCTACAAGCTGAATAAAGCTTTGTATGGCCTGAAACAAGCACCAAGGGCATGGTATGAAACTCTTTCCACCTTTCTACTTTCCATTGGTTTCACAAGAGGTAAGATAGACAAAACATTGTTTCTAAAATGGAGAGGGAAGGATTTGATGATTGTCCAGATTTATGTGGATGACATCATCTTTGGAAGCACATGTAATAAAATGTGTGAAGAGTTCAGAAAACTCATGACAGCTGAGTTTGAAATGAGTGCAATGGGTGAACTCCAGTGCTTTCTTAGTCTCCAAGTAAGGCAACTGCAAAATGGCACTTTTATCCATCAAGGCAAATATGCCAAAGAACTTTTAAAGAAATTTGAGATGGATGATTGTAAGCCATGCAGTACACCCATTGCAACCAATAAATTAGTCATGTCTGACGAGAAGGATGAATTGGTTGATCAAACTTTATATAGAAGCATGATTGGGTCTTTATTGTACCTAACTGCATCTAGGCCAGACATCATGTTTGCAACATGTGTTTGTGCAAGATCCCAATCAGCCCCTAGAAAGTCGAACCTTATTGCTGTAAAAAGGATATACAGATACCTCAAAGGTGCTCCCACACTTGGTATCGGGTATCCAGCTGATGGTAATTGAGCTTTCAGGTTTCTCAGATAGTGACTTTGCTGGATGTGACAAAACAAGGAAGTCCACTTCAGGAGGGTGCCAATTCCTAGGCAATTGCTTAGTGTCTTGGCAAAGCAAAAAGCAAGCAGCTGTTTCCACATCCACTGCTGAGGCAGAATATATAGCTGCCGCAAGCTGTACAGCCCAACTGCTCTGGCTTCAAAATCAGTTGCTGGATTTTGGTATCACTACCTTAAAGACACCACTCATGTTAGACAGCCAGGCAGCAGAAAATATCATCAAAAATCCAGTTTCCCACTCAACCACCAAGCACATTGACATCAGACATCACTTTGTGAGGGATTGCTATGAAAAAGGTTTGATTTCTCTGCATCATGTTCCAACTAAGGATCAGCTGGCAGATGTGCTAACCAAAGCATTAGACACATCCTCCTTTGAAAGATTGATCTCTAGGATTGGTATGCAAACATGGAATAACAGGCAAAATCCTGTCTTTCTATGAATAAAAGCATTAAAATGTTTTCAGAAAATCATAAATCCACCCTTAAAAATAGCTAAAAATGAAAGTTTTCATTAAAATCCTTAAAAGTCTGCCATAACCACTGCTTTGTTCAAAAGTCTGTTCTACTTCAAAGTTTGTCCACTGCTGAAAGTTAACCCCTTTTCTCTCATTTTCATGATAAGCACTGTTGTTCAAAATCAGTGTTTTATCGACTGATATGCTATCCACTGATAGTAAAAATCATCCACTGCCTTCATTTGTTACCGTTGCAACCACTGCCCTTCATCAGTGGTTTTCATAAAAGTACTATCCTTCATTTCATCAGGGGTTGGCACGTGGACAGTACATAGTGGTCAGACCATTTGTAACCGCTTCCACGTCAGCATTCACTTTTTCTCCATAAAACCCCTTTCAAAACCCCAAACAGGGTTTTACTGTCGAATTGAATTCTTAAAAATTCCTTTCTCAAACATCTCATCTTCTCAAATTTCTTCACAACCATCTTCGATCATCATCTCCAAAATGACAAAATCAAATTCATCCGCTAAATCCACCTCAAAATCATCGTCAACACCCACTGAAATTCCACACAAACCTTCTCACAACATTTTGGGTCTTCTTACAAAACCCGGTACCACCGATGCTTTCGATTCCATCATTGACCTCATGGCTGCATCAAAGTACAAAACTTTGCTTACAGCAGATGCTCTACTTTTTCTCCATAAAACCCCCTTTCAAAACCCCAAACAGGGTTTTACTGTCGAATTGAATTCTTAAAAATTCCTTTCTCAAACATCTCATCTTCTCAAATTTCTTCACAACCATCTTCGATCATCATCTCCAAAATGACAAAATCAAATTCATCCGCTAAATCCACCTCAAAATCATCGTCAACACCCACTGAAATTCCACACAAACCTTCTCACAACATTTTGGGTCTTCTTACAAAACCCGGTACCACCGATGCTTTCGATTCCATCGTTGACCTCATGGCTGCATCAAAGTACAAAACTTTGCTTACAGCAGATGCTCCAATTTATCTGCAAACCCAAAGAGAGTTTTGGAAAAATTGTACCCTTGACAAACAAGACGAAGATGTCATAGCCATTAACTCTACTTTACAGGGTAAAGCAGTCAAAATCTCACCACAATCGATTTCGGAAGTCTTTGAACTCAATGATCAGGAAGGTACAAATTCTTTTCCCAAAATTGAGTTAAAAATTGATTTCCTTGAAAGAGGGTATGCTGATTCAATGATGAAGAGGGATACCTTACAAAAAGGGTACTTCCCTCCTGCAACAAGATTTTTATTTCATACCCTGTTATTGTGTGTTTCAAATAAAACCACCTCTTTTAATGAAATAACATTAAAGATTCAAAACTAGGGGTATGATATTCTTCAAGCAGAAAATTTCAATTATTCCCAGGAAATCTTTAATGATCTGGTTAAAAATGTTGATAAAAAGCCATTCTTACTTTTTCCAAGATTTTTAAGCTATTATTTTGAAAAGAAATTTAGTATGGATGATGCTTTTGCAATAAAACAAGGTGAATCTTTTCAAATAAACAGCTTAACTGCTGAAAGTTTTACAAGAATGTCAACACCTTGCAAAACACAAGCAGAGGTGCCTGAGCAGAATTTAGCAGCTACCACTGCTCCTCAGGTATCTGCTGCTGAGCCCACTGCTCAAGGTGATCAAAGCAGCAAAACAACTGTTTTGAAACCCACACCTACAATCCACAAAAATCCAAAACAAAAGAAAATTCAAAAAACCCCCCAAACCTACCAAAAAGGCAACTCTAGAGGATGAGATACCAGAGCAACTGCCAGTGACAGCACAAAAGTCACAAGAAACCACTGCTGCTACTTCCTCACAGCAGATGGTAGAAATATCTCAACCCATGGCTGAAACTCCTCCTGCTTCTTCTAAAAAAGAACAGGTTGTACAATTAGGGACACCACAATATGATGCTCTGGAATCACTTGCTTCCATCATCCACAGCCCAATGCCCGGGGCCAATTCTCTTTCTACACCCAACCTCACCTCCACAATTCCCTCCCCAACTAAATTATTGTTGGATGCAATTGATCTGAACCAGGCACAAACCAGCCCTTCTCACTCACCTATTAATGAGAATATACCTCAACAACTGACTGGGTCTGATGTATCAATCATTGCTAACCCAACAACACAACCTGAGGAGGTTACACCCCTTGAGTTACAAGTAACTCTTGGTGGTAGTCCAAGTGAAGCAACCACTACAAGTGTTGAACCCACTGGTTTACACTTGGACAGTGGTTACATCAATAAGACTTCCTTGGAGGCAATTCCATTTATAGCACCTCTGATAACCACTGGTGAGTTTGTTTTAACCACTGGTACCATCAAAAGGTTATCAAGTGTTGAAGGAAGAAGTCCCCAGTACCAAGAAAAAGGGGCATCAGTGGATAATGTTAGGAGTACACTCCCTACATCAACCACTGATACAACCACTACTAGTGGGAAATCAGATGATCCCATTAAGTTGGGTGATGGTTTAAAGTACCTGGAATTGACGGAACAAGTTGAAAAACTGGATACCTTTGTTGCAAAAATCAAAGAAATGCTACAATAGTTGTTGACAGTACAAAAGGTGCAATCCACTGTTGTTCCACCTCAAACACCTGCTCCACCACAAGCACCTGCTGCAGATGAGATATGGAACCTATTTCAACCTTTTCTCCAACAACAAAAACAAATGGCTGATCAGCAACATGCAATACATGTACAAGAGCTGAGAAACACAATGGAGTCTAGGTTCAAGAACACACAAGCAGACATTAAGGCTATCAAGGCCCACATATTGAACACCACTGACACTGCTCTTCCAACTATTCTCTTCATTGATCAATTACCCCCGGATAATGCCAAAAAGGGGGAGAAAATTCAGGAGTGGAAGAAGAAGGGAATAGATGATGGTCTCTACATTGAACCAGAAAAGGATGCCATGACTAGAAAGATTCCCTTGCCAGATGGCAGCAAAAAGGTTGATGTTACCCAAAATGCACCTGATGAAGCTGTAGCAAGTGTAAAAAGGGACAGAGTGGCAAAGGATATGTCAAGGTGGAATGAGGAGAAAAGAGCTTACATGGAGCTGAATGCGCAGGGTTGTTCTGAGCCAGAGGATGTTCAAAATCCTGTGCCAAAAAGAAATCCCACTTGAAAAGTGAGGGAACCCAAATCCATACCATCCAGACCCACAAAGCATACTCCAAAACCACCGTCCAAAAGCCCCCAACATCAAACTTCCACCCAAACAGTTGTTGTAACACCTGCTGATACTTCAGTGGTTTCAACAACTGTCATCCAAACACCTGCCATCACTTCAACACACACCACTTCAACACACACCACTACCACTGCCTTACCACCATCACCACCAAAAATCACTTCACCTCCAAAAATAGCCACTCCATCATCACCTCCTGCCAAAAAGCAGAAGACATCAGAGGTTACAACATCTGTTGTAATGACAACAGTGGTTGAAACACCAGTTGTTTCAACAACTGTTAGTCAATCACAAACCACTACCACTAAAATCACCACCAGTGATCCACCCAAAACATCATCAGCCTCTCCTCAACCAAAAAAGAGAAGGCTAATCCTAAAAGATGATGACATTTCACCACCACCAACATCTTCAAAATCTCTAACACTTGCTAGTATACCAAACCCTGTTCCTCTCTTATCAGCTCAAATTCAAAAACCATTAGCTCCTGCAGGTGTTCAATTTCCTCTTGAACTTATAGCAGTCAGAGAAGAAATCAAGTCCTTTTATTATGAGGATGACCCTGCTAAAAGGAGTTTGCCATTAGTTGGAGGATATCCCAAGCCTAACAATATTGAAGAATATTTGAAAATCAAGGCTCAGCAAGCAGAGGATATCTCAAAAAGAAATACACAAGGGAAATCTGATAGAGAAATTCAGCAGAACTATCAATTCTTGCTCACACAAGTAAGATCTTTGGAACAATTTGCCAAGAATGTGTGTCAGCAGATATTAGAAAAGGCAGATGAATCCCTAAGAAAAGATTATGTTGAAAACATCATGGCCCATAAGAAATACAAAGGAGAGACACACATGTATAAAGACTGGACCATTCCTGAGCTTGAAAGTGAAGCATCCAGGATTCAAGAAATGATCAAGAATAAGGTCAAGCACACTCCTCCAGATTGGGAAAAGTTCAAAACGAATGTACCTGATAAAAAGGTAGAGCTGAGGAGAATGAAAGAGGAATTAGCTGCTACTGATTATGGGTCCTTAAATCAAGTGTTGAGATGGAAAGAAGATAAACTCAGGGCTACCTACAAAAGTTCGGAGAAATTGAGGAAGACAGATCCTATTGTTCCACAAAAGCCTGACTACCCTGAAGCAGAGGTTTCAACAAGACCACCAAAGCTGCAAATCAGGAGAGCCACTGCTCCAGCTGGTGCAGCCATCTTTAAAAGAAGGCAACAAAAACAGTTGGGTGCTGAAACTATCCAAGAGCTAATGGAAGGTGATGACCTTGTAAAAGAAGGCATCAAGAAAATGATTGTAGAAACTCTTGGATTGGATCAAACTGCAAGTACTGCTCAGTCAGTCATCAATAGGCCAACTTCACCAAACACCTCATCTAATAAAAATCTCCCAAGAAACCCACCAGACTCAAAAGTACTAAAGTGGAAAACTGATAAACAGACCCATGTACTGACAGTGATCAAGTCTAGTGGAGAAGTGAAGAAACTAACAAGGGAACAAGAACTTGGCCTAAGTCTTGAAGATTTACAGGATCTCCTTGATCTTCCACTTAGCAGGAATGATGATGACACAGATGCCTTAGCCTTTGAGTTACAACTCAAAGGGCAAATAAGGGAACTGTTGATGAGTCAATAAAGATCTTCCAATAATGAAGAGTTTTGGCATTATCTGTTCCAGGGGGAGATTATTGGGATTGAACCCTATCAGAGGAACAGATAATCAAAGCCAAAACTGGATCAGAGCAGTGGATCCAGAATAAGCAAAAGTTTATATTCAAATCTCTCCCCTTGAAAGTGGTTTCAACATCTGCTGACCTCCAAACTACTGACCTTTACTAACTGCTGACCTTCAACTGCTGTCCAAGTCAAAGACTGATGGAAGACTAAAGCTCTGCTGATTCAATCTACTGCTAAGGGTCAAGCTCTGCTGATCATGACAAGTACTGCTGGGTTCACATCAGTGGAAGGATGCAGCAGTAGTTTAGTTTATATTATGAAATGTAATGTACAACAGTAGTTAGCATAGCAGAGGTTGTATAGATCAGATGTTAGAGTTTGTTAGGAGGTTAGATGTCACTTTCAGGGTGACGTCAGCTTAGATGCTTCAGTGGTTTGCTCTGCCTATAAATAGAACAGTGCTCTGTACTGTTCTATTAGCTCTTCACCATCTTTCTCCTGCACGAACAAATCACTGTGAGCTCAGGCTGAGGGGGAGTTTGTTATACACTTGCAATTGTAATTGAATCTTGTAATAAATTCAAGCATTCAGTTCAATGTTAAACTTGTGTATTTAAAGCAATTCTCCTGTTTGATTATGTGCAAAGTTTGTTATCATTTATATTCTGCTGCATTTCTCATTCATCTTCATCTTAATTCAAACGTAAAACACAACCAATCCAAACTCAGATCCTAACATTTAGTAGTATTAGGCATGTGAGGTGAGATTCGATTATATTGTGTTTGAGCCCTATAGCAATGTCTGTTGCAGACAATGTCGTCATCTAGACCCCGTCACCCCCGAGTTACTCGTCAAGAACAGAGAGACAAACGCCTTGCTGCTCTCGTCGCTAAGCAAGTGGCGAAAGTTGTTCCTCAGATCGTGAGTGAACTATATGAGAATGTGAGCAAATCATCAGAAGAGTCCAGGACTGAGACTCCTATAGTACTCCTAAAGCTGCTTTTAGCTTCAAACAGTTCAAAGCTTGCGGGCCGAAAGAATTCACTGGCGAAGATGGCCCTACGGCTTTATTTCAATGGTTCGATTCGATTGAGGTCACCCTGCGTCAGAGTGGATGTCCTGACAATCTACGCACTCTAAATGCTACCGGCGTCTTCCAGTCCCGCGCTTTAGACTGGTGGACGGCCGAGAGGAACAAACGCGGAAACGATGCAGCTTATGGTCTGAGATGGGATGAGTTGAAGAACTTCATGCTCGAAGAGTTCTGCCCTCCCCATGAGCGCCAAAAGTTGGAGGACGAATTCTGGCATCTGAAGCAGAAGGATGGTGACAACGCTGCTTTAACTGCTCGCTTCAAGCAGCTCAGTATTATCTGTCCTGATCAAGTCAAGAATGCTGATATGACGATCAAGAAGTACATTCGAGCTCTGCCAGATTCCTTCGCAGATTTTGTGCATGCTTCAAAGCCAGCAACAATTAAGGAAACCTACCTGCTTGCCGCTGAGAACAACGACAAGCGAGTCAAAGCTGGTTTTTGGGATAAAGCTTCGAAGAACCTGCATCAAGCCACCGCCGCACCAATTGCTGAAACCGCCGCCGCTCCTCAATCATCAAAGTCCTCTCGTCGCAAGAGGAAGAACAACAACAGCAACTCCAGCAACAAGAACTGTGTTGTCACTACCACTGCTGCCCCGCTTCAAGCCGTACCGGCTCAGCAGCAACCTCAGCACCGATCAGCTCCAGCACCAGTTACTTATGCACCGCCTGCGAAGCGTGCTTACACTGGTCCCCACCCTCCTTGCCCGACATGTACTTATCATCATCCAGTGGGTATTGCCTGCCGATTCTGTGTGCATTGCAACATGTACGACAACTTCACCGCCAACTGCCGTACAAATCCCCGACAAGCACCAGCTCAAGCTACTGCTTATCAAGCTCTACTTCCCGCCCCTCAAGGCCAACAAGCGGCTCAGGCACCCGCGGTCAACGCCAGAGTCCGCTTCGCGTGTGGTGATCCCAACCATTTCTCAAACATGTGCCCGAACAGGGTTGTGAAACAAGAGCCCCAGCAGCAGCAGCAGCCTCAGCAACAGCAGCAACAGCCTCAACAACAACAGCAATAAGCCGCCCGCGCCCAAACTTTTAACATCAATGCGCGCCAAGCCCAGGCTGACAACAACGTAGTCAATGGTACGTTTCTCGTGAATGGTATTTATGCTTCGTGTTTGTTTGATACTGGAGACGATAACTGTTTTGTGTCGTTCGAATTCGAGAAGCTCCTTAATCGTAAGCGATCCCATCTCCCCTCGACGTTCGATGTCGAAGTTGCCACCGGAAGAACTATCACCATCAATTCTGTTCTTCATGATTGTACTCTTGAGCTCAACAATCACATCTTTCCGATCGATCTTATTCCGATGCAACTCGGAAGTTTTGACATCATAGTAGGCATGGACTTTCTTCGTGAAAACCATGCTGAAGTTGTGTGCTTTGATAAGATGATTCGATTCTCGCTCGTGAATGGTGATTTATTATGTATTTATGGTGAAACTGCTTCAAAGGGTCTTAAGCTCATGTCATGTGGGGGGGGGGGGTTATTGCACGGACCTCCCGGCCGCTGGAGTGATCCCACTCCACAAGCTAGCAACGTCCCAATGCTGCCTGGCGGTGAATACCCCATCCCGAGCTGAGTCCGTTTCCCTCTGGGAAGAAGGTGGCAGAATACCCCCTGCCTGGACTCGAACCCGGGTCTCTATGAAGAGTAGAGGTGGGTCTGGCCAACTGGGACACCCCAGTTGGTTAAGCTCATGTCATGTGTCCAAGCTAGCAAGCATCTCCACAAGGAATACAGAGCTTTCTTGGCTAACATTGTAGTAGCGGAGAAGGAAAAGAAAAGGAAGACAGAAGTGAAAGATTTTCCTGTTGTATGTGAATTTCCTCAAGTGTTTCCCGATGATCTTCCTGGTTTACCGCCAAGTCATGATATCGACTTTCGTATCGACCTCATTCCTGGAGCCAATCCTATTGCTAGAGCTCCTTATCGAGTCGCTCCGTCCGAAATGCGTGAACTCTCAAGTCAGCTCCAGGAATTGCTTGATAAAGGCTTCATTCGCCCGAGCACCTCTCCCTGGGGCGCACCAGTCCTTTTGGTTAAAAAGAAGGATGGGTCGTTCAGGATGTGCATCGACTATCGGGAAGTGAATAAACTGACAATCAAGAATCGCTATTCCCTGCCTCGAATTGATAATTTGTTTGACTAGCTACAAGGTGCTACATGTTTCTCAAAGGTCGATCTACGCTCAGGCTATCACCAATTAAGCATTCAAGAGGAGGATATACCCAAAACCGCTTTTCTTACTCGATATGGCCATTATGAGTTCGTTGTTATGCCATTTGGTTTAACCAACGCACCTGCTGTTTTCATGGATCTGATGAATCGCGTGTGTAAGCCATTTCTCGACCGCTTCGTCATCGTGTTCATCGATGATATCCTGATCTATTCCAAGTCGAAAGCCGAACACGCGCAGCATCTACGTTTGGTTCTTGAGCTACTCCTGGGGAATCGACTCTATGCCAAGTTCTCCAAGTGTGAATTTTGGCTGGAGGAGGTCCAATTCCTCGGTCACATTGTTAATAGTCAAGGTATTCATGTCGATCCAGCGAAGATTGAAGCTGTTAAGAGTTGGGTTACGCCTAAGAACCCGTCTGAAGTCCGCTCTTTTCTCAGACTAACGGGCTATTATCGTCGATTTATCGAAGGGTTCTCAAAGATCGCCGTGCCGCTTACCTCTCTCATGCATAAAGACAGATCCTTTGTTTGGGGAACTAAACAAGAGTCTGCCTTCCAAACCCTCAAGCATATGCTTTGCAATGCTCCCGTCCTTGCTTTACCTGACGGAAACAACGACTTCGTAGTCTACTGCGATGCCTCAAACCTCGGTCTTGGTTGTGTTCTCATGCAACGGGACAAGGTTATTGCCTATGCATCTCGTCAGCTCAAGATGCACGAGAAGAACTATACAACCCATGACCTCGAGCTAGGTGCAGTTGTTTTTGCGTTGAAGATTTGGCGACACTACCTTTATGGTACAAAGTGTACGGTCTTCACCGACCACAGGAGCCTACAACACATCTTTAGCCAGAAAGAACTTAATATGCGTCAACGCCGATGGGTAGAGCTTCTCAACGATTACGACTGTGAGATTCGTTATCACCCAGGCAAAGCAAATGTCGTTGCCGACGCCCTAAGCAGGCGAAGCTATCTGCACACCTATAATGTTCCAGCCCAGCATCATCTCTAATCTCTCATCCGTGAAGCCCAACATGCTTGCTTTACCGAGCGCACTTTGAAGAAAGAAAGGATCTATCACGATGGAGCCCATCTTGTGAATAAGTCGAATGGGATATTCCATTATCTGGACTGAATTTGGATCCCTAAACAGACCGATTTACGACAGATTCTGATGGACGAAGCCAATAAATCTCGATATTCTATTCATCCCGGTGCCGATAAAATGTACCAGGACCTTCGCTACAAGTACTGGTGGCCGGGCATGAAGAGAGATATCGCTCTCTATGTTGGGAAGTGCCTGACTTGCTCGAAAGTCAAGGCTGAACACCAAAGACCCTCTGGCTTACTTGAACAACCCCCGATCCCTATGTAGAAGTGAGAAAGTATAGCTATGGACTTTATAACGAAACTTCCACGTACGCCATCAAGTCACGATAACATCTGGGTTGTCGTTGACCGTTTGACCAAATCTGCCCATTTTCTGCCAATACGGGAAGAATACAAGGTAGAAAGATTAGCCCGAATCTACACCGATGAGATCATTTGTCGACATGGGACGCCTCGCGACATCATCTCTGACCGTGATGCTCGGTTTAACTCGCGTATGTGGGAAACGTTTCAAACGGCTCTCGGTACTACACTTAATCTAAGTACCTCATTCCACCCTCAAACCGACGGTCAGACTGAAAGAACGATTCGTACCCTTGAAGACATGCTCCGTTCGTGTGTCATAGATTTTGGTGGTAATTGGGACGCTTACCTGCCGTTAGTCGAATTCTCGTATAATAACAGTTATCATTCCAGCATTCAAATGGCACCGTTTGAGGCATTATACGGATGAAAATATCGATCACCTATTGTATGGCATGAGATCGGGCAGTCGCAATTAACCGGTCCTGAGCTATTGCAAGAAACAACTGACAAAATCCTCCAAAGTCGAGACAATCTGCTGAAAGCTCGGAGTCGTCAGAAAAGTTACGCCGATAGACGACACAAGCCCCTTGAATTTGACGTTGGCGACCACATACTCCTAAAGGTATCACCTTGGAAGGGTGTGGTCAGATTCAGCAAGAAAGGAAAGCTTGCGCCTCGATATGTTGGACCCTTTAAGATTCTGGAAAGGATCGGAAAAGTGGCCTACATACTCGAACTACCGGAGGAACTTAGCAACGTTCACCCGACTTTCCATGTTTCAAACCTCAGAAAGTGCCTGGCTGAGAATGCTTTGTATGTACCTCTTGAGGATCTCCAAGTAAACGAAACACTACACCTCATGGAGAAGCCTGTCGAGATCATGGATCGCCAAACCAAGCAGCTCAGACGCTCGCGCATCCCCATTGTGAAGGTTCGATGGGAAGGCAAACGAGGCGCAGAGTTCACTTGGGAACTCGAAAGCAACATGAAGGCGAAGTACCCGGAGTTGTTTGTTATGGCTGAAGCCTAATTTCGGGACGAAATTCTCTTAACAGGGGGAGGCTGTAACACCCCGTGTTTCGAAAGTCAAAGTCAAAGTCAAGATTGAAGTCAAAGGAAGAAAAGATTGCTAATTGTGATCTATCTCTCCTTGCTCAATTCTTGTTTTGACTTTTTTGACTTGTAGATAGTCTTTTTATGCTTTTACGTTAGTTGTATTATGTGGAGTGCTTGTTAATAATTGAGGTTTATCGATGTTTATCGCTTATCGCATCGCAATCGCACTCGCAACTCGAAGTATGTGTTCTGAATATTGCTTTACGTGTGTGTGTGCCTTATATGTTACCTGTGCATGTTTATTTATGTTATGTTGTGGTGATTAATCGAAACGCAATCGCAACTCAATCGCAATCGAATCGCAAACGCTAAACGCAAGTTATTTAGGATGATTGTATGTTAGATATAGTAGTTAGGATTAAAAGTAATTTGTATGAGAAACTCTATCGCATCGCAACGCTCAACACGCGAATCGAAACCGCAAAACTCATCGCACCGAACACTCGAATCGAGTGGCGAGCCGACCAAGCTGCCACCCGATCGGGCTGCCACTCGATCGACCAGCCACCTTTCCCCCTTTCCATTTATGGAATCCCTATAAATACCCCCATATGTCAACATCACTTGATGTTGATAGCTCTCTCTCTCCCAACTCGCTCCAGCCGCTATTTCTTCAGATTTCTCGGGATTCTTGTAAGTTTTCCACCTAAATCTTGTACTTTCTTGATCTACACGCACTCCTACACCTTTCTATCTTTTGAATCTTAACTTTTAACCGTGAATCACTAGATTTGAGGTGTTCTAGGATGATGTCATCATGGTGTTCTTATGAACTTCATGTTTTGGCTTCAATCCACCAAGAACAACTTAGATCTGAACGATTTCCACATGAATAACCAAAGATCTTTCATAGATCTGAACATATTCGTGGTGAAAAGGATTGAAAGATGGTTTTCCAACTTTCTTTCAACTCTTTTACACTCAATGCACTCAAAACCGATAGATTCGGAGCTTGTTCTGACCTCCTACTCACCGTTAGTGTTGTGTTGGTTCAAGATCTAGATTCTATCCACGAGATTTCTGATTTCGGGTTGAACATGAAACACCATCTCGAACAGTTAACTGGTCGGACTAGGGTGGTTCCTGTCCGATCGGGTCACTAAGTCTTGACGAGGTTTCCGTTGTTTGACACGATATCATACAGTCTCGAGAAAAACTCAAACTATCTAAACAACCAAGGAAGAAGGCAATCAGGTCGTCTGGGACGGATTGCCATCCGATCGGATTGTGTCACGGCCCCA
Organism: Helianthus annuus; assembly: GCF_002127325.2. Lineage (NCBI taxonomy): Eukaryota > Viridiplantae > Streptophyta > Magnoliopsida > Asterales > Asteraceae > Helianthus > Helianthus annuus. Next base: position 30,131,995 of record NC_035438.2, on the reverse strand, counting down.
GCCCCGGTTTGACTCGGTCAGGAGCCGCGGGACAGGAACCCGTGGTATTTAACTGATGCGACAACGGAATATTTTAAACATGATCTTTTAAAAGTTGAAATGCCCGATTATTTTATTTCATAATTTGGGATAAACCTCGTAATTTACAATAGAGGAATTTTACTAGGAAATTCCCTGATTTATTAAAACATGTTTATTCATTTTAACTGAGCCACCTCGTCAAGCTTGTTAGTGCTCCGTAGCACGTTTTCCTTGATTTACAGCAGGTCTCTTGAAACATGTTTTAAAAATATTTTTGTCAGCGGGGAAATACTGTTGAATCATTCATTTTGATAAAATGACACATAGTTATAAATAACAACATAAGAGCGATTACAATGGCTTCTATCTTATTTTTATCTGGCGCCGTATCACTTGGTGACGACGGTCATATCACTATTGGGTCTTTCCCCAAGTAGTGACGTTTATCACTGTTAGGATTTATTAGCCTAACCGTGAGAAATTAGTAATGTGCACAATACCCCACTAGCTAGTGATTTAAGATAACCACGACTTAATCCCTGTAATTATAACTTTTGAAAATGTATGGAGTATTGTAAAATATGGTTGATAAAAAGAGAATGACTCACATTGAAGATTTATACGAGCAGAGTTTAGCCTACCGATAAGCCTGATAACCTAGTTTAAACAATAATGCATACGAACTAGGTCAGTAACTAATACAGCATTTACGATAACTCATGAGATTAAACCCTCACGACGAATGACAAAGTGCAATACTTAAACATCCATCGAATTCACGACAAATGACAAAGTATAAACCCAATTTGAGCAGCACTTAAACATTTATCAGATAGTTTCAATCGATCGGACATTGAATCATAGCAGCGATCGAGTTAATACCCTGTATCGTAGCAGCGCCTCGCTATTGTAACTTGAAATTTCAATTTTGAGTAGTGAGAATTCGTTTTTTGAGTTTTGGTTTTGACACCAGTGAACTGCCCATGATCCATCCTATTTATAGCTGAAAAATGGGTCTTACGCGGCCCGCGTAAGACCCTTCAAGACATTTACGCGGCCTGCGAGAGGGTCTAATCGTAGATTAGGGCATCCGTGTCATACGTAGGTGTGCCACGTGGACGATACGTGGATCTGGACGCTTATCCGGTCAACCTTGGAGTTGACGCGGCCCGCGTAGGGTTAAGCTTATCTTTACGCGGCCCGCCTGAAGACCAGAATTTTGATTTTCTTGATTTTTGATATGGATTAGGGTTTCAGGGGTCCGGGTTTTCATTTATGGGTTGTTTAGGGACATTTTTGAAGGTCCTTACAGATTGCCACCCGACGGACAGCCACCCGATCGGCTTGCACCTTGGGACCCACATTTAACTCTTTATTTCAACATTTGAGGTTTTGAACATTGGACGGATTGCCGCCCGATCGAATCGCCACCCGATCGGATTGCCACCCGACCATGTGATGTTTTGACCTCAACACTTAAACAATTTTCAACATGTTCAACGCATACGGATTGCCACCCGATCGGATTGCAATCCGATCGAGTGACCGTCCGCTTGTGAACTTGTTCTCAAAACTGAGAAGCCTCGCCAATCAGATCACCGTCCGATCAAGCTGCCGTTCGATCGACCGGCCTGAAAATTAGAGATGTTTCTCTATTTTTAAAATGCTACAACGAAAACTTCAAAGTTCAAGCCATCATACACAAACACATCCATCCCAAACGAGATGACAACCCAATCGAGTGGCCACCCGATCGGGCGACCACCCGAACGGATTGTCATCCGATCGACCGGCCACCCGATCGGATTACCGTCTGATCCTCTGACACTTCGCACCATTTTACGCGCCGCTTATCGTTTATGCTATCGTTCTGATCAGGCTAAACTTACTCTAGCGCTCCCTTCAATCCATCATCGCTGTGAGTATACTCGAACCCTTTTAGCTTTACGCACTTTTGGGTGTTACATACGTTACTTATTCTAAATCACATCGAACACACTACGTAATACTTTAACGCTAACCGTTACCACATGTTATACGTGACTTAATGAATGCTTGTTTGTTATGTTTACACATGGAATGCTGTCTACCTGCCTTAGCAACAATAGTACTATAGTTTGGACTCAGCACCTGTTCCCTCAGGGGTTGTTAAGGACAATTAATTACATGGCTCACAGTGGTGAGTGTGTATTACGAATTGCCTTGGGCAGTCAACCCGCAGTCATTGGTATCGATAGGTTCATGTCGATAACTAACGTGCTTCATTTCCCACTGTGTACGTGCTGGTTATGCGTAAATGATTTCGAACTCTATTATACCTATTAAACTTGTATGCTCACCTTTACCCTATGTGTATTGACTTTTACTTTAACGTATGTGGTAGGTGCTTAAGATATTATATTGCTTGGCTTGCTGTGAAATCGAGGCTAGGAAAGGTCTAGAAACAAATAAACGAATTGTCTGTATTTGAAATCTGAGTTGTCGGAACAGAACAATTTGACTAGATTTTGTCTGTAATAATTATATTACTTTTTATGTCATGGTATGGGACGTGATGCTTTAAATAATTGGTAATTATAGTTGTTGTGGAAACTTCTGGACAATCTGTTTCGCTCAGTGCTTCGCCCCGATGTTTCCGCCATCGGTTGGGGTGTGATATTACAAGAGCTAGCGTTTTGTATTTTCTTTTTGAATGGCGAGTAATGTACGTATACCCACCTGTGTGCGCGTTTGGTAAGGGATTTGGGCTTGGGACGGCTTGGGCTTGATAGTGGGTATGGGCCGAGAACACAAGGCACAAGAGTGAGGGAGTGTGCGGCTGGAGTGGAGTTGCACTTTGATAATAACTAATTCATATAATATCAAATAAACTCCCAAACATACATTTATAACCCATCATGTATAATCAATCACGTTTATCAATCATAACATAAACCCAATTATAATGTATAGTGGAACCTGAAGAGTAGTGATACAAAGTTAATGTTCACGAGATTAGACGACGCTAACCTCGAAAATACGGGTTGTCACATCATCCCCAAGTTTGAAAAAAAAATTGTCCCGAAATTTAGCATGCAGTCACTGAAGAAGCTAGTGTAGTTGAGCGTTTTCGCAGGGTGTCACATAACATATCAATTTTCTCTCTTCTGACAAAAGTTGTTACATGTCAGAATTTTTGAAAAACTTGTAACATGTGGCAAAATTGTATTCATCCATTGGGTTTCTTGAGTTTTTTGAACTCACATAGGTTTTTCCTCTATAATTGCCTTAATATATGTGTGTGTATGTGTGTTTGTGTAAGATAATGATCATCGGCTATCGATAAATAAAATTAAAATCTCATTCCTAAAGTTATAAAACCCTACTTAAAAATCATTTTTACACTTTTTAGGTAAAATTGACTTTGTAGCCGAATCCATACACCCATACACACATACGCACATACGCACATGCACACACACACACACACAAATACATACATACATACATACATACATACATACATACATACATACATACATACATACATACATACATACATACATACATACATACATACATACATACATACATACATACATACATACATACATACATACATACATACATACATACATACATACATACATACATACATACATACATACATACATACATACATACATACATACATACATACATACATACATACATACATACATACATACATACATACATACATACATACATACATACATACATACATACATACATACATACATACATACATACATACATACATACATACATACATACATACATACATACATACATACATACATGCATGCATGCATGCATGCATAAATAGCTATCTATTTTTACCCATAACCCAACCCTATATGGGTATGCTATTGGGTTACTTTTTCCCAACCAAAAACCCGAAACCCAAAAACAGATGCAACATCTATTGTCTTTTTATAGATGAGTTTTGGTTTGGAGTATCTTGTATTTGGAATATTAAGTTTTGGGACTTTTGAACATTATCATATCATATTGTGTAACACCTCGTAAAATCACGTCCAATGAAGTATTGACACGTGTAATGAACCCTAATGAAGTCAAACATTGAAATTTAGGGATTAATTTTTCGAAAAAAATCGAAAACTTTGATTATGAAAGGACTGGAAGTGTTAGCATACCTAAAATAAGTTTCTAAATAACCTCTCACGATATTTACATTCACAAATGAGCCCCTTGGCGATCGAGTGTAGCCATTTGTGGAATTAATTGAAAGTTTGCGCAATGAAGGGTTAAAAGCGTCAACATGTTAATTCTTACCTCTGAGTGACCTTTTAACAAACTGGGAGCTTCATAATATTTAATTATACTCTCAGGAATGCCAAGTGATGGTCGTCTAAGGTTTTTATGCCTATAAGTAAAGTTACGCGCAACTTTGCAAGTTAGAGGGACTAAAAGTGTCAATATGTTTAATTATACCTCTGAATGACCTTTTAGCAAACCTGAAGCATCGTGATGTTTAACAATACTTTCAAGGATGCCTAATATGGATTAAATGAGGCTTCAATGCTAATAAATGATGAGATGCGCAAGTTTGCGCAATAGAGGGGCCTAAAGCGTCAATTTTTGAATCTACGCCATTCGGTGATCATTTAAGCAAACGGGAGCGTAGTAATATTCAAGTATATGCTTGGGAATGATTAATATGGGCCATGGAAGGCTTAGATATCATTAAACGGCATTTCGCGCTACTTTGCGCAATTAAGGGACTAATTGCGTCAAACTGCAAAAGTATGTCGATTCATATAGAATCGGACCTTCCGGAATATGACCATAAGTTAAACATACCCTATTTATCCTTTATATAGCTTAGATATAGGCTTAGAGGTGTTTGGTGCGCAAAAATAAACTTTTAAGTCATGCAGGGACTAAAAGTGTCAAAAAGTGCACAAGTTTGCATTTTCGCGCATATCTTACAATCTGGATACGCCCGGACACCCAAAAATTTATGTAAGCACTAAAATATTTTATTTTAGTGTTTAGCTTGATAAAATTCCATTCTTCGCGTAATTTGGTTCGTTTTTCGCGTCCGTCCGTGTTTCGTCGTAATTAACCGAACAACGTGATCATACGACCAAACGGACCGACATCCGGCATATTTTCAAGCATATTTCAAGTCCCCTATGCTTTAGCATCCTTATAGAGTCTAAAAATTTGGTTAAACGTGTGTTAGAAGTGAAAAACGCAAGTTTGGATGTCAAAGGGGCCAAAGTTGCAACAAATGAAAACTTGGGAGTGTGACTAGTCTGGCCCAACCGTGGCTTACGGTTTGCAGAATGGGGCTTACGGTTTGGTCTGCCAGCATTGCATTTTTTTGCTTGATTGCCACTCCTAGCTTCCAAACCCATCAATTGCAATACCATGAGCTGGTTTTGGACACCCATAGCATTGTAAAACAATGGGTAACACATGGAGGGTCTAGATTAAAGCTCAATTATCGAGGAACGATCCTAACGGTTCTCAAAAACCTATAAATACCCACTTGATTTTTTGCTCTCATTCACACCTTGATCTAACTTGTTCTAAGTTGGGGCCTTTGTGCTTCATACCTGAACATTCAAGATCAATTCCCTCCTTTCTTGGACCCTTTGTAAGTGTCCTTTCATGCTTAGTTTAATTTTTAGCGTTTTAACCGAAAGTCAAGCGTTTTCGATAAACGCTTTGACTTTAAAACGGTTGAGCCATTGTTCGCATCGAACATGGCTACGTGACCTTAATTAGGTAGGTGTTTAACCCTTAAAAGAGCACCTCCTAATTACCACGTTTACTTAGTTTAATTGTCGGGTCAAATAAAAGTCAAACGGGTTAGTTTTAAATAAAATACATGGATATTATATAAAAGTCATAAAATCAGTTTTCTCACTTAAATAACTTGGTAAATATTAGTTGAGCATGCCTAAGCATGATTCAACCCGACAATTCTAAGTATAGGCTCGGTGCGGAACCGAAAGTCGCAAAACTTGACTTTTGCTTTGACTTTCAGTTCTGACCCGATTTAGCTTAGTTTAGATATGCCTTAGGATTCCATTAGGACCATATTATAAGTTAGTATAACCCTCCAAGGTTATACAACTTGGTTCCATAGAAATCCTAGTTCATGCTTGTTTCCGTTAAATGCCTAAATGTTGACCATTATGCCCTTTTGACCTTAAAACGATATTTTTGAAAATGTGAGAGGATAGAAACCTTCACTACTGAATTATAAACTTGTCCCTAAAATTTAACATCAGTTTGAGGTCTAGATTAGGAGTTATGCTCAATAGCGTAATTAGAAAGCTCTTTATTAATTTAACGGCTTAATTAGCATAAAGCCTATCTAAACACAATTTTTGAAACCAAACTTTTTACCCCAAACCTTTTGACCCCAAACCTTTTTCTACTGATCTTATATGTTAAATAAAATATTTTGAGCCTTCTGGAATAATAGAAACATCAGCTTTCCTTTGAAAATATGGAAATGGCTCCAAATCGCCTTTTTAAGCGTTTTTAACGCATAGTATGTATCAAAACTATTTTAAACATATAAGGGTTGATTCCTACTGATATATTCAGTAAATTTTTATATTTTAACAGTAAGGAAAAGTTCTAAACTCAGGTTTTCAGTTTTGACCTTTTAAGCCTATGTGAAATTACCAAAATGCCCTTACGGTGCATAGTATGGTTTTAATTAATAAATTTCACATATATATGATACCCTACTGTTATAACTTATTAAATTGAGTATATGTACTGATTAAATTAGATCTATAACTCAGAATAATATTTAATCTCTTTTATAACCTTTAAAATGACCAAAATACCCCTACGGGGCATAAATTGGTCTTAAACTCGTTTTTGGCATAATGGAAGGTATCCTACTGATATCACAACATATTTAAGGCATATTAACTTAGGAAACCTGTTCATGACTCTTGTGGTTACCCGTTACGCCCTATTCGCGTTCGGATCGGCTTATGTAACTAGTTTGCATAAATTAGCCGAAACGGGTCAAACCTTATCATTTTCATCTCAAAATCCAGAATGTGTTTAGTTTACCCATATAAAACAAGTATTCAAACTTGTTGGGACTAAACCACATTCTAATCCGGTCTTCGCATAATCTTGCGTTGAACCGTAAACCTTTCCTTAAAACTAACCGGTCTAAGTTAATACTTAAACAAGACCCGTTAGGAATCTAATAGGTTATTAAAAACCTTTGTTCCAGATTAGGAGCCCCAGTAGAAGTACTTGTGCTTGCTGATTTGATATACGGCTGGGATTGAATTTATATTTAGCTCAGGTAAATAATCTTAACTTATTTTCCCTATACGGGCTTGGGATACGGTATTATAATAATACCGCTTGGTTGGGTATTGAATGTTTGATTGTATTGTGATTAAATTATTGTGGTAACCCGCTTTAATCTGTATTGTTTGAAATAAAAGCCTTTAGGGGTTAATGACCATGTCCCGGATATCCTTGGCATCATTGTATTATAAAATGGCCACGTCTTATGCACGGGGTGTAGGCATACACCTGACAGTTGCATAAGGGAAACGGTATCTCACTCTCTTGTGGGCCTATACTTGTGGCGTGTCTGTTAATCTTGACTCGGTTTCTACATCGGGTCCTAAATGTATAACGAACATGTAAATCTGTATACAAGATTATTTTTATATAATTGTCCCAAGTTATAAAAGAATTTTGTGCCTTGAGCATTCAAATCAATTTTTCTAAACTATTTTCATAATGAGTCAGTTAAGTTGTATTTACCAGTGTAAACCGACGTATTTTCCAAAAAGGTTAAGTGGCAGGTATTGTACGTAATTGGCTGGGAGCTCAGGGCGTCAATAGGGAATCTTGCAAGTTCTAGATGCTTAAAGTCTGTTGAACGGTGTTTATCTTTCTGTTTTAAGATCCGCCTGTGGATCCTTTACATTCCGTTTATAATACTTGGATATTACTTTATATCGGGTTGTAATATTTTATCTTTTGCTTCCGCTGTGCATTTATTATTTGTGTTGTTTGACTATGATGATATCAACTACGTCACGATACTCCCCACCGGGCCCACCGGTGACACGTGGAAAATAGGGGTGTGACAGGTTGGTATCAGAGCCAACACTGAGTGAATTAAACACTAGCCTTTTGTGTTTAATCTCAGTTACACAGTTGCACATTCTTGAGTTTAGACAAAGAACTTAGGACTACTCCTGATTCGTTTTTATCATTCATTTGTTCTATTGTTATTTTCAGATTAGCCCTTGCATGGGCGAGTCATTTCCGTTAAAAGTCTCGTTTAGGGCAACCATGTACCTGTTTAAATTTTAATGGAACAGTTAGATTTAAAATAACATTCCTATTATAAGATCTACCATTATAATAAGATTGCAAAATCTAAAAAGGACAAGACCTAACCATGTGTCACCTTAAGACAGGGCCAAGATGGTAGTTCCACAATTAGATTCAGATCCTTGATAACATCTCAATTTAGGATTTTTCTGCTCTTAATATTAAAAGAATCTTAAAGGTAAAACCTAGCCTATATGTCATTACAGACATGGCCAAGATGGTAAAATGTCACACCCCGATTTCCACGTGTCTCACCGATGGGCCCGGTGGGGGATTACCGTGACGTAGTTGGCAACAATATAGTCAAACCACACAATATATATGAATGCACAGCGGAAGCAAAAGATAAATATATTATATTCCGAATAAAAGTAATATCCAAGTATTACAACGGAAAGTAAGGGATCCACAGGTAGATCTATAAACATTGTTCTACAGACTTTAGACGTCTAGAACTTGCAAGATTCCTTATTAATGTCCTGAGCAGCTTCCAGCCTATTACGTACTTGTACCTGTCACTTAGACTTTTGAAAATACGTCAGTTTTCACTGGTAAATACACTCAACTGACTCATTTGAAAAGAGTGTAAGAAAATTGATTTAGATGCACCAGGCACAAATTATTTTGACACTTTGATTAAAATGCACAGAGGCAAAATTAATCTTTTATAACTTGAGACAATCATAATTATGATCTTGTATACAGATTTACATGTTCGTTGTACGTTCAGGGCCCGATGTAGAAACCGAGTCATGATTAATAGACACATCACAAGTATAGGCCCACTGAGCGTGAGATACCGTTTCCCTTATGCAACTGTCAGGTGTATGCCTACACCCCGTGCATAAGACGTGACCATTTTATAATACAATGATGTCAAGGATATCCGGGACATGGTCATTAACCCCTAAAGGCTTTTATTTCAAACAATACAGATCAAACCGGGTTACCTCAATAACTTAATCACAATCCGATTAAATATTCAATACCCGACCAAGCGGTATTATTATACCGTATCCCAAGCCCGTATAGGGAAATAAGTTAAGAGTATTTACCTGAGCTAGCTCCTGTCTTAAAATAGCAAGAATAATAACTCAGCCGTATTCACTTAAGTAAGCGTAGGTACAATTTACCGGAAGGCTCTAGTCTGGAACGATGGTATAAATAACCAATTAGAATGCTAACGGGTCTTTAATTAAGCCTAAGCTTAGACCGGTTAGTCTTAAAGAATTGTTACGGTTTAATCGCGTGAAAGGCGAAAACCGTGAATGGAGTGTGATTTTGACCCAACAAGTTTGAAGAATTGTTTCATATGGGTATAACAATCATACTCTGGATTTTGGGGTTAAAACAATATAGTTTGACCCGTTTCGGCTAAGTTATGTAAACTAGTTACATAAGCCGAACCGTGCGCGCAATAGGCGAAACGGTTAACCGTGAGAGTCGTACGCTTATTTCCTAAGTCAATATGCCTTAAAGAGGTTGTGGTATCAGTAGGATACCTTCCGTGATGCCCGAAACGAGTTTAAGTTAATATTATGCCCCGTAGGGGTGTTTCGGTCATTTTAAAGACTTTTAAAAGGGCTTTTCGAGTTCTACAGGAAATCTGAGTTTCCCGAACAGTTTATAAAGTCTAAAATACTTTAATTATTATTTAAAATCAGTGGCAACTGGAATCGGGTCAAAAGACCTTGTAGAACTCATGTTTTGGCCGAAAAGGGCATATTCGGTATTTACCGAACCGTAGCCATAACCGCAGGTTATGAGCAAGGTAAAAATTATTAAAAATCTTTAAAATTCCCAAAATATTAATTTATAACAGTGGGTAAAAGTTTTGGTGACGAAATCTTGGTTTAGATGGGCGTTATGCTAATTGCGCCGTTTATTACAAAAGTTTATTTTAATTGCGCTAATTAGCATAACTCTCATTCTAGACCTCGGATTGACGTGAAACTTTAAGGACATGCTTATAATTTATTAAGCAAGGTTCTGGTCCATTCACGTATCCGAAATACTCGTTTTAATTTCAAAAGGCCGTTACGGTCAACTTTTAGGCGAATGACGGGAATGCGCAAAAGACTCGGATAACTCATGAACCGATCACAGAGGTTCATTCCAATATGTGACCTGGTCCTAAGAGAGTCCTAAGGCATATCTATACCTCACTAAAACGGGTCAGAACTGAAGTCAAAACAAAAGTCAAACTTTTGCGACATTCGGCTCCGAACCGGTTCAATATAGCAAATGGTCGATTCAAACGAGCGCAAACAAGTTTATATACTTATTATCATGTTTTATGATTATCAAAACAGGTTTCATATCATTTATATCATAGATTATGCAAGAATCGTTAAAATGGAATTCTGTTGACTTTTTATGCATTCGTTTGACTCGATTTTTGACATAGTTAGAGTGGTGATCGTGGGGAACCCTTTCAGAGGTTTATTACCCACATAGATACCAACTTATAACTACTTTTGATTCGAGATATGACTGAGCTATTTAGGAGTTATACCGAAGTCAAACCGTAGTTACGACGGTTGAATTTTTAGCTATATACTAAGCAAAAACTAAACTCCAAATGTTCTAAACAACTTACAGAAGTTTGAGCACGATTTAGATGGCTAGAAGAAGTCTTGGGAGCTTCAGAAATGATCAGAGAAGTTGTTGTGAGTTATGATTAAGTTGTGAACTTAATATGGCCTTTTATAGTAGTTTTTACCACAACTTTTTGACACACAAGTCCCCCAACTATCCACAACCTTCCAACATGAGTTCCTAATGCTTAGGGGTTGTTTAGGGACCAATTGGCAGGGTTTAAATGCATCTCATGGCGTTTAGAAGGCTGAACAGCCAAGTTAAGCATGTTTCTGCATCTGGGCGCCTGGCGCGGCCCGCATGGAAGATCCATGCACTTTGTACGCGGGTCGCCTGAGTTCAACATCAGACGCGTACAATTTAGGAGGCTCGCGGCTCGCCTCAACTTAACCCAAAACGCAACGCGGCCTGCGAAAGGGTTATTTTTCAAAGATTTTAAATCTTTTGTAATGATGACTAAATCTTTGTAATAAATAACAGAATCTTTAGTAATTAATAATGAAATCTTTAGTAATCATTAACTTGACCTTTCGGGTTTTGAAGGGGTAACAAAATCTTTAGTAATTAATAATGAAATCTTTAGTAATCATTAACTTGACCTTTCGGGTTTTGAAGGGGTAACAAAATCTTTAGTAATTAATAATGAAATCTTTAGTAATCATTAACTTGACCTTTCGGGTTTTGAAGGGGTAACTTTGCGATTTGGCCCTTGATTATTTACAACTAAGGGCCTCGTGTTATTTACTTGCTTAGTTAAGTCCCTGGTTAGTTTATTTAATTATTCTGAAAGCCTTAACTTTCATTATTGACGCTTTTTACCCTTCTCATACGAATTCGATCGTAATTTCTTGTTTTAAAGCGGAACTTCGCAGAATTTATACAATATATTCTAGTGAGTGTATAATACTGTTACAAAGCCTCGGGAGCGTTAAAGGGCCACTCAGAGGTATAATTAAACATGTTGACACGGTTAACCCCTGTAGCTTGTAATCTCTCACTTTCTTCCGCGTTTCGCTTCCGTACGATCCATGATTTATTCGTTTGAAGGTACGAGCATCGTTTAGGGTTACTATACCGTATATTTACCCTTCGTTGACGTTTATAACCCTCGAATTTACATACTTTCAAGGTTTGTCAACTTTAGTCCTTTATTTAATATTTAATGCCGCGTGTAAACTTATGACACGTGTTAACACATTATTGGACCCAAAATTTCGAGGTGTTACATCCTCACCCCCTTAAAATAAATCTCGACCCGAGATTTACTCAAACAAATAAGGGTATTTTTCCTTTCATCGTGGCTTCAACTTCCCACGTGAATTCGGGACCTCTACGGGCATCCCATTTGACCTTTACTATCGGTACATGCTTCCTTCGAAGCTTCTTCACCCGTCGATCTTCAATCGATAAAGGTTTTTCCAAAAATTTTAAGCTCTCATCTATATGCACATCTGTGTGTGAGATCACCAATGATTCATCAGCGAAGCACTTCTTTAGATTGCAGATGTGGAACACATTGTGAATTCCATTGAGCCCTTCTGGTAAGTTTAGCTTATAGGCAACTGATCCGACACGTTTGATAACCTCGAAAGGTCCTATGTATCTCGGGCTCAGTTTGCCCTTCTTACCGAAGCGCATCACCCCCTTCCAGGGTGATACTTTTAGTAGCACCTTTTCACCTACCTCGAAGTGAAAAGCTTTACGCTTTTGGGTCTGCGTAATTCTTCTGCCTATTTCGGGAACTTTGAGATGGTCACGAATCTGAACAATCTTGTTCATTGTTTCGAACACTATCTCTGGTCCGGATAATTGGACATTTCCGACTTCCGCCCAACAGACGGGCGCTCTACACTTTCTACCGTATAATGCCTCGAAAGGCGCAGCCTTAATGCTGGTATGGTAGCTATTGTCGTAGGAGAATTCGATTAGTGGTAGGTTCTTATCCCAACTACCACCCAAATCGATAGCACATGTACGTAGCATGTCTTCTAACGTTTGAATAGTACGCTCTCTCTGACCGTCTGCCTGAGGATGGTAAGCCGTACTAAAATTCAAACATGAGCCCAAAGATTTGCTGGAAACTCTTCCAGAAATACGACGTGTTTCTAGTGTCCCGATCAAAGATAATGGACACAGGCATGCCATGCAAGGCTACGATCTTATCAACGTATAACTGGGCTAACATGTCGGAGCTATAAGTCTCCTTGATGGGTAAGAAATGAGCTGACCTAGTCAGTCTGTCGACTATAACCCATATCGTGTCATTTCCTTTCCTCGTTTTGGGTAACTTGGTAATAAATGCCATTGTTACACATTTCCACTTCCATTCAGGAAGTTTAGGGTGTTGTAGCATGCCAGACGGCTTTTGATGCTCAGCTTTGACTTGCGTACAAGTCAAGCATTTGGCTATATAAGCGGCTACAGACTTTTTCAGGCCTATCCACCAACAATTTGCCTTTAGATCCTGGGCATCTTATGGCAATTCTTAGTTGTTGCTTAATTGGGGTTGCGGTAATTACTATATAAGCAATGTGAACCGTCTTTCTTATTTAATAATATAAAACTTTCAGAATATTGAGTGAGGCTATATGAGCCTACATCTTAAACCCTACTTAATCAAGGTTTCGATTGTTCTATAAGCAATATGGAGTTTTCGTAATACTCCAGCCCACAGCGGGATGTTAAAATTAATTCTACCTGCCTTCCAGGAGGTAAGCAGGGAAAACTTATGAGAAGATAATCTAGATACAGGGAGACTACCGAGATTTTTCATATCTCAGGCTCCAGTTCATTCATTATTGTTTGTGCCAAACAAGTGACACATATAAGTCCACGAATTTCCAATTCGGGAACATTTACTTGGGCAATTCCATTCTGGATATCTTCTTTGAATACTACTAGTCGACTTTAGTACAATATGACCATTGGGATATCTCAGGGGTTCCATGTATTAAACCTCCATACTGATCAGGCATGGAAATAATCTATGGGACACATTAGGATACGCCAATCCTCATATGGTACTTTTATCAAACATAGTTTGGCATTCGCAGGCGATAGAAAAACAATGAAAGAAGAAAATAATTAAAATAACATATGTTGTTGTACTCTATGCGAAGAAAGAGTACTTTTAGATTTTTCAGAAGGATTTCTTGCCGATACGAAAAGAATTGGTTACTAAGGTTCCCTTGGTAAATTATACCTTGCGGATAATATAAAAGTTTGCTAAGCTTATGGTTTATGAAGATTTATGATTGCCTGTATTAAATCAGGACACTTAGCGGAAATTATCATTGGACAAAGGATGATGAACATACTTGATGACATCGTAAACTGCCTTTTGGCGTTCATTAGGTGAGTTCAGGCATTTCTTCCTTTAGCCCTTCCCAGGCTTAGCTACACCTTCTTGGGCAGCTTTATAGTATCTATCTCTACTACGGTCTTACTTACCACAGCCGTGATAGACTGTGTTCCTCAGGTCCCTACATTCCGGGGAAATGATGACTGTTCCTTAGCAGATGTCACACTGCCTGGGTTTTGGTTCTATTCGACACTGCCCCTAATGTCTTTGCTAGCAATTCTTACATACAGGCTCTTACCGAACCTTCGTTGCTTTTTATTAAGCCTGTATTCGCTCTCTTTCTTAGATTTATGGGAGTTATCTTCCTCCTTTGGTTCGTCCTTCATATACGAAGTGTGAACCAAACTCTTTTCATGAGCAATTGGACATGGTCTTGAATGAAATTCAGAGCGAGGAGCATTCGGCCCTTGGATTGTTTCATGAACTTTCCATGGTCCTTTCAACTGCTGCGTCAACCACAGCCAGGAGATTAACTCCATTAATATTGAGGTTTACGTTTGTAGTTTTTATTAACTTTCGTCGCATTAATAGTATTGCGACTGTCGTCTACCTCATCCGAGTTTTCCATACTCGAAACTTGGTACTAATCACCCAGATTTAACAATTATTAGTCATCATTCTGATGACCTGACTTAGATTAGCCATGGCATTCATAAGCCGTATGGGTCATTCTGTTCTGAACATTCTTAGTGAATGCTGTTTGAATGCAAACCTATTATATTTAACTTAGGTCATAAAGGACTATTAATAGCACTCCAGGTTTGGAGCGTGTCCAATACCTGCTTAACAGGGGACCCTAACATCACAACTGTCTTTGCCACAAGGACGATCATGAATAGCTCAAAGGCTATCCTTACATGGCCTTGGCTATATATATGTATATACATAGATGGCACAGAAAACTGTCGCGAGGGACGTAGAAGGATATGGCAATAAGCCCAGTCTTGAAGAATATAAGTAATCATATGGCACGAAGGCCTTGTCGTAATGACATTTAGGTGTGGCACAAATGGCCTTGTCTCTAGGATGTCTATAGGATATGGCACTAACACCTGTCACCAGTGATGTTAACATTTAATATGTTAACTTGTCACGAACGACGTATTAAAGCATGGAGGCCAGTCATAGGTGACTTGTAGTATAAATTGTGGGTTTGTCACAAGGACATCAATTCATAGGTTGCAACCTCATTAGATCAAGAGTCTTAAGGCTTGAACACAGTTCTTCACTTTTTGGACAGGGAGTCATAGACTACAACTGTCATCGTCTAGACAGGCGATTCTCTTGACATGAAGGCAATACTAATTAACATCACTCGTGGATGTCTATCTATAATTATCGTATCTACCGATATTAGTCATGATCACTTCGATCGCATGGACTATTAGGTTTAGGTATCATTCTACCATTTTGAATAGGGGATCATAAGGATCGCCACTATTTTGTCTTATCGAAAATAGAGTAAAGTATAGCCCGTAGGGATTTCATCACTAGGGATGTCAATATCATGAATTTATGATCATCATATTGATGATACTAGTCAGGATCGCATTGATCATATAGATTATTAGGCTTGAGCGCAGCTCACTACTTTTAACTGGGGATCATAGAGATCTTAATGTTTGTGTCACAAATGGACAATATGATATGGCCCGAAGACGAAGCATTATAAATGGATGTTTATAATGGGTTCATCCTATTAGATGTTATAAGTCATGATTGCATTAATCATTTTGACTATTTGGTTTGAGCATGGCTCACCACCTCAGACAAGTAATCATAAAGATAACAACATCAATGTCTCAAATGGACAATATATTATAGCCTGTAGGCGAAACATCACTAAAGGACGTTTAAATAATAAGATCATCGTATTAGATGATATTAGTCATGATCGCATTGATCATATAGACTATTATGTTTGGACTTAGTCCAACATTTTAGACAGGAGGTCAAAAGACCACCACTGTCGTTGTCTTATTGGGCAATAAGCTTAGCCCGTAGGTCTTCATCACCAGCAGATGTTTATAACATGATCATTTTATAGGATGATATAAGCCGTGATTTCTAAATCATTAGGCTAGATAAGGGAATTGGGAAGAATCCAATATAAGGATCTGAACCCCTTGAGTAGGTTTTACCATCTTGGCCGCATAGGCTAGGTTTTACCTTTAAGATTTCCTTTCAAATTTCATACTGGCAGGAAGAAGAAGGATATTTATTTTATTCAGGATTTTTATCATAAATCCTAATTTATAAGTTAATACTAGCACAAATGGCCTAGTCGCGTAGACAAGTTTAATTTATAAGCCATGATTTCGGAGAATCGAGGCATTAAGGTTTGAATCAAAGTTCATTACCTTTTCTTGACAGGGAGTTGTAGGCTACCACTGTCTTTAGTCTCAGAGGACATTAACTATAGCCCGTAGGTACTTCCCTTACAGGGGATGTTTGTTACGGAATTGCCCCATAGGGACATTTACTAACCATGGTAAGCAGAGACCATATTTGGTTAATTTATTAATCATATTTATTTAGGATTTCTATTATAATTTATCCTAATTATAAAACATTAGCAGTTCTATTAGTGGCACCCATTGGCCTGGTCACAAGGACAATTTTTAATTTATAAGCTAGGAATCCAGAGAATCAAAGCCTTGAGGTTTGAACCTAGTTCATTACCTTTTTCTGACAGGGAGTCATAGACTACCACTGCCTTTTGTCTTATATGACAATTAGTATGGCCCGTAGGCACTACATCACTATTGGATGTCTAATAAGTTTGGCCCGTAGGCACTACATCACTAATGGATGTTTAATAAGTTTGGCCCGTAGGCACTACATCACTAATGGATGTTTAATAAGTTTGGCCCGTAGGCACTACATCACTAATGGATGTTTAATAAGTTTGGCCCGTAGGCACTACATCACTAATGGATGTTTAAGAAGTTTGGCCCGTAGGCACTACATCACTAATGGATGTTTAATAAGTTTGGCCCGTAGGCACTACATCACTAATGGATGTTTAATAAGTTTGGCCCGTAGGCACTACATCACTAATGGATGTTTAATAAGTTTGGCCCGTAGGCACTACATCACTAATGGATGTTTAATAAGTTTGGCCCGTAGGCACTACATCACTAATGGATGTTTAATAAGTTTGGCCCGTAGGCACTACATCGCTAATGGATGTTTTAAAAATGATCATCTTTATTGACGATTTAACCCATGATTTATAAATCACTAATTTGGGTTTTGGAATCCATAGAAGGATTCTCTTATAGGAATGACGCGTGCGATTTTTAACGAATCACATCTGCCATGGATGTTAACATGATCACAGAGGTTATCTGGAATTCTGAATCTTTTAATCAGGTCTTACCATCTTAGCCGGGTCTAAAAAGACACCTGGCTAGGTCTTGCCCTTTTTAGATTTTGCCATTTTATTATAATGGTAGATTTTGCAATAGGAAATATTATTTTTTCCATTTATTTAATATTCTTGTTTAGAATGAAAGTTTAAATTTAATCATTCCACTATATAAAAATATAAGGTTGCCCTAAGCGGGACTTGAAAATAATAATGTTGTCCTCGAAGGGACTGAAAGGTAAATATGTTCTTATAAAGACTTATTAAGGAAACGATCTTCAGCAAGAGGAGTTTCTTCTTCATTCATTTCCTGAATGCTTTCTCCTTGGTTGCACGTTTCATCCTGGTCGCGGTACGAAGCTCAGCAGTTCAAGACTCCGGATGTGGAGACTTCCTATTACAGCTCCTTCGCTTGGCGACGTATAAAAATTTGGAAGCGAAATTTCCAGATCAGAATTTAGAACATTCCTATGTTAAGTCTAGACTCGAATATGTGCAATTGTGTCATTGAGATTAAACACATAAGGATAGTGTTTAATTCACTCAATGTTGGCTCTGATACCAACCTGTCACACCCCGATTTCCACGTGTCTCACCGGTGGGCCCGGTGGGGGATTACCGTGACGTAGTTGGCAACAATATAGTCAAACCACACAATATATATGAATGCACAGCGGAAGCAAAAGATAAATATATTATATTCCGAATAAAAGTAATATCCAAGTATTATAACGGAAAGTAAGGGATCCACAGGTAGATCTATAAACATTGTTCTACAGACTTTAGACGTCTAGAACTTGCAAGATTCCTTATTAATGTCCTGAGCAGCTTCCAGCCTATTACGTACTTGTACCTGTCACTTAGACTTTTGAAAATACGTCAGTTTTCACTGGTAAATACACTCAACTGACTCATTTGAAAAGAGTGTAAGAAAATTGATTTAGATGCACCAGGGACAAATTATTTTGACACTTTGATTAAAATGCACAGAGGCAAAATTAATCTTTTATAACTTGAGACAATCATAATTATGATCTTGTATACAGATTTACATGTTCGTTGTACGTTCAGGGCCCGATGTAGAAACCGAGTCATGATTAATAGACACATCACAAGTATAGGCCCACTGAGCGTGAGATACCGTTTCCCTTATGCAACTGTCAGGTGTATGCCTACACCCCGTGCATAAGACGTGACCATTTTATAATACAATGATGTCAAGGATATCCGGGACATGGTCATTAACCCCTAAAGGCTTTTATTTCAAACAATACAGATCAAACCGGGTTACCTCAATAACTTAATCACAATCCGATTAAATATTCAATACCCGACCAAGCGGTATTATTATACCGTATCCCAAGCCCGTATAGGGAAATAAGTTAAGAGTATTTACCTGAGCTAGCTCCTGTCTTAAAATAGCAAGAATAATAACTCAGCCGTATTCACTTAAGTAAGCGTAGGTACAATTTACCGGAAGGCTCTAGTCTGGAACGATGGTATAAATAACCAATTAGAATGCTAACGGGTCTTTAATTAAGCCTAAGCTTAGACCGGTTAGTCTTAAAGAATTGTTACGGTTTAATCGCGTGAAAGGCGAAAACCGTGAATGGAGTGTGATTTTGACCCAACAAGTTTGAAGACTTGTTTCATATGGGTATAACAATCATACTCTGGATTTTGGGGTTAAAACAATATAGTTTGACCCGTTTCGGCTAAGTTATGTAAACTAGTTACATAAGCCGAACCGTGCGCGCAATAGGCGAAACGGTTAACCGTGAGAGTCGTACGCTTATTTCCTAAGTCAATATGCCTTAAAGAGGTTGTGGTATCAGTAGGATACCTTCCGTGATGCCCGAAACGAGTTTAAGTTAATATTATGCCCCGTAGGGGTGTTTCGGTCATTTTAAAGACTTTTAAAAGGGCTTTTCGAGTTCTACAGGAAATCTGAGTTTCCCGAACAGTTTATAAAGTCTAAAATACTTTAATTATTATTTAAAATCAGTGGCAACTGGAATCGGGTCAAAAGACCTTGTAGAACTCATGTTTTGGCCGAAAAGGGCATATTCGGTATTTACCGAACCGTAGCCATAACCGCAGGTTATGAGCAAGGTAAAAATTATTAAAAATCTTTAAAATTCCCAAAATATTAATTTATAACAGTGGGTAAAATTTTTGGTGACGAAATCTTGGTTTAGATGGGCGTTATGCTAATTGCGCCGTTTATTACAAAAGTTTATTTTAATTGCGCTAATTAGCATAACTCTCATTCTAGACCTCGGATTGACGTGAAACTTTAAGGACATGCTTATAATTTATTAAGCAAGGTTCTGGTCCGTTCACATATCCGAAATACTCGTTTTAATTTCAAAAGGCCATTACGGTCAACTTTTAGGCGAATGACGGGAATGCGCAAAAGACTCGGATAACTCATGAACCGATCACAGAGGTTCATTCCAATATGTGACCTGGTCCTAAGAGAGTCCTAAGGCATATCTATACCTCACTAAAACGGGTCAGAACTGAAGTCAAAACAAAAGTCAAACTTTTGCGACATTCGGCTCCGAACCGGTTCAATATAGCAAATGGTCGATTCAAACGAGCGCAAACAAGTTTATATACTTATTATCATGTTTTATGATTATCAAAACAGGTTTCATATCATTTATATCATAGATTATGCAAGAATCGTTAAAATGGAATTCTGTTGACTTTTTATGCATTCGTTTGACTCGATTTTTGACATAGTTAGAGTGGTGATCGTGGGGAACCCTTTCAGAGGTTTATTACCCACATAGATACCAACTTATAACTACTTTTGATTCGAGATATGACTGAGCTATTTAGGAGTTATACCGAAGTCAAACCGTAGTTACGACGGTTGAATTTTTAGCTATATACTAAGCAAAAACTAAACTCCAAATGTTCTAAACAACTTACAGAAGTTTGAGCACGATTTAGATGGCTAGAAGAAGTCTTGGGAGCTTCAGAAATGATCAGAGAAGTTGTTGTGAGTTATGATTAAGTTGTGAACTTAATATGGCCTTTTATAGTAGTTTTTACCACAACTTTTTGACACACAAGTCCCCCAACTATCCACAACCTTCCAACATGAGTTCCTAATGCTTAGGGGTTGTTTAGGGACCAATTGGCAGGGTTTAAATGCATCTCATGGCGTTTAGAAGGCTGAACAGCCAAGTTAAGCATGTTTCTGCATCTGGGCGCCTGGCGCGGCCCGCATGGAAGATCCATGCACTTTGTACGCGGGTCGCCTGAGTTCAACATCAGACGCGTACAATTTAGGAGGCTCGCGGCTCGCCTCAACTTAACCCAAAACGCAACGCGGCCTGCGAAAGGGTTATTTTTCAAAGATTTTAAATCTTTTGTAATGATGACTAAATCTTTGTAATAAATAACAGAATCTTTAGTAATTAATAATGAAATCTTTAGTAATCATTAACTTGACCTTTCGGGTTTTGAAGGGGTAACAAAATCTTTAGTAATTAATAATGAAATCTTTAGTAATCATTAACTTGACCTTTCGGGTTTTGAAGGGGTAACAAAATCTTTAGTAATTAATAATGAAATCTTTAGTAATCATTAACTTGACCTTTCGGGTTTTGAAGGGGTAACTTTGCGATTTGGCCCTTGATTATTTACAACTAAGGGCCTCGTGTTATTTACTTGCTTAGTTAAGTCCCTGGTTAGTTTATTTAATTATTCTGAAAGCCTTAACTTTCATTATTGACGCTTTTTACCCTTCTCATACGAATTCGATCGTAATTTCTTGTTTTAAAGCGGAACTTCGCAGAATTTATACAATATATTCTAGTGAGTGTATAATACTGTTACAAAGCCTCGGGAGCGTTAAAGGGCCACTCAGAGGTATAATTAAACATGTTGACACGGTTAACCCCTGTAGCTTGTAATCTCTCACTTTCTTCCGCGTTTCGCTTCCGTACGATCCATGATTTATTCGTTTGAAGGTACGAGCATCGTTTAGGGTTACTATACCGTATATTTACCCTTCGTTGACGTTTATAACCCTCGAATTTACATACTTTCAAGGTTTGTCAACTTTAGTCCTTTATTTAATATTTAATGCCGCGTGTAAACTTATGACACGTGTTAACACATTATTGGACCCAAAATTTCGAGGTGTTACATAAAACCTACACAAAAGATTCCAATTCTTGTTAACATCTGAAAGCATGTTAACATTTTCGACAAACTGTGATATGATAAAATCACATAGGTCATCTTTGAATTGGGATATTTCAATTTCCCTTATTTATATAACCATCCCTTAAGGATGAAGTGCCTACGGGCTATAATTAACGTCCTATGGGGCAAAAGACAGTTGTAGTCTTTGACTCTCTGTCAAGAAAAAGGTAATGAAATATGTTCAAACCTAAATGCCTCGATTCTCCAAAATCATGGCTTAAAAATTTAAAAACTGTCTTTGTGACTAGCCCTTTTGCGCCACTTTAATATCCTTAATGTCTTATAACTAGGATAAACTATAATGAAAATACTAATTAAATATAACTAACAAATTAACCAATATGGTTTATATTACCATGGTTGATGAATCGTCAAAAATGGTGATTCCATAATAACATCTAAATAAATCATTGTCAATATTTATGTAGCAATCAAGCTACATGGCTGGAGTAGAGGAGGTTAGCAGCTACCCGAGGGAGAATAATGATGCTACCAGAGTTAATATAACTGGTGCGGAACTGCAGGCATTAATAGATAATGCTGTTACTCGAGCTCTTGACAGACAGTATAATCAGTCAAGTGGTGCACACTCTAAGACTCCAGTTGTGGCTCGTAGTAACCCCCCTTCTAAATCACATGATGCAAAGGAGGACGATGTTCATAACTCGTCAAATCAGAGGAGTGTTCCACCTAGATAGGTTGTGCTTAATCAAGAACCACATGTTAAAACCTGTTCGTATAAATATTTTGTCTCTCTGCAAGCCCAGAGACTTCACGGGAGAAAAAGGAGCCATCGACTGCATGACATGGCTCGAAGAGATGGACACTGTTGTTGATATTAGCGGATGTGCAGAGCAAGACATTGTGAAGTTTGTTTCACAATCTTTTAAAGGAGAAGCTCTAGCTTGGTGGAGGTCGCTAATCCAGGCCACTGGGAAAATCCCGTTGTATAATCAAACATGGGATCAGTTTGTTGCTCTTATCAAGGAAAATTACTGTCCTCAACATGAAGTTGAGAAAATTGAAGCTGATTTCTTGGCATTGGTCATGAAGGACTTAGATTGCCAGGCATATCTTACAAATTTCAATACTATGTCTCGATTGGTTCCTTACTTGATCACACCGGAACCAAAGCGTATAGCTCGCTTTATTGGAGGCCTAGCCCCAGAAATCAAGGCAAGCGTGAAAGCATCGAGACCTACTACATTCAGGTCAGCGGCAGATCTGTCGCTATCTCTCACACTTGACGTAGTCAGAAACAAGGCTGCCAAAGTTTCTGAAGAAGGGAAGCGTAAAAAGGAGGATGAGGGTTCTCATCGCTCCCATAAGAAGAAAAAGGGGAATTCTGATCATAGAAAGAGTTCCGAGTTTAATAAGGGTAACCAGCAGATGGGTGAAAAGACCAGGTGCAAAACATGTAGGAAATACCACCTGGGGAAATGCAGATTTGAATCTCAGCCTCTACCTTGTGGAATCTGCAAGTCCAAGGAGCATAAGACCTTGGATTGCAAAAAGTTGAAAGATGCGACCTGTTATGGTTGCAACGAGAAGGGGCACATCAAGACTAACTGCCCTAGGAATCAGAAGAAGTCTGAAGAGGCCAAGAAAGCAAACGCGTGAGTCTTCCGGAAGAACACCAGGAGGCAATACGGGAAGATGACATCATAAAAGGTACCTTTCCTTATCAACGATGCTTATATGGGGATTATTTGATTCTGGCACAGAAAAATCTATCGTGGACAATAAATGTTGTAAACAGTCGTATCCGCCTATTAGGATCTTAGGCTTATAGCGCAAGGTAGAATTGGCCGATAACATTTAGAGACTGCTTCAACAACCTTAGTTGGATGCTTATTATCCAATAGGAGACACTCTTATCCAATACCCTAATATCAAGCTTTAAAGCTATTCAAATCATCAGTATGATCAAAACAGAAGTGACAATTGATCCCCTGTCAAACGGGTGATGGACTAGGTCCAAATCTTAATCGCCATTAATGGTCTTTTATGACCTAGGCTAAGTATAATTGATATATATACATACCTAAATGACGTTCATTTAGAATGTTCGTACTATATTAACCTGTATGGTTTAACGATACCATGGTTAGTATATATTAGGTCATCAGGATGATGAATAGCGATTGCTAGATTGCAACTAAATAATTGTTTTATTTGGTGTTAGGAACCAAATATCGAGTATGACAAACTCAGATAAGACAGTCGTTGATCGTGTTATGGATAATGCGACACATGCGAATGATGATACAATTGTGAACCTTAGAATTACCAAAGATGTTCTTCAGACTATGATAGACGCAGCTGTTGGAAAAGTTGTGAAGTAGGCTGTGAAAAAGCTCAAGGAGCCCAATGCTATTTGCTCCAAATCTCAACTAAGACCACCCTTCATTTCTCACGAGAAGGATCTCGTTCGTGCCTCTAATGTAAAGGGTGAACTGAAAAGGAAAAGGGAGGAAGATATCTCCCAGAGCTCTAAAAAGAAGAACAAACAAAAGTCCAACCAGAAACCTAAATGCAAGACCTGCAAGAAGCGCCATTGTGGGAAGTGCAGGTACGAACCAAAATCCCAATCGCAACCTAGGGCTTGTGGGATCTGCAAATCGAGGGAGCATAAAACATTGGAATGCCAGAAGATAGGAGATGCGACTTGTTACAACTGTAACGAGAAAGGGCATATCAAATCAAATTGCCCAAAGTATGCTAAGAAGCTTGAAGGAGATAAGAAGACCAACGCTAAGGTCTCTCAGATGGATGCAAAGGAGGCCATACAAAATAAAAATGTTATAACCGGTACGTCCTTATCCATGATATATATGCAAAGGCATTGTTTGATTCAGTTGCAGATAAGTCATTTGTGGAATAAATATCGTAAGTTATTAAATCTGTCTGTTAGAACCCTAAGCATAAAATATGAAGTTGAATAAAACGCTAGGAGTTCTCTTTATTTTGGATGCCAATCAATCCTTCATAGATGGTAAGTATAGCAAACTCTTAAAGACTCCCATGAAAACCCTAGATATTAAGTGTAAGGTAAAACTTACAGACGAAAATCATAGGAACCATATCTTCTGCTCCTGTCAAAAGTCATCAGTCATGAAATTCTGGTGTACCCTCTCTCCAGATGAAGTGCATCATCATAAGTAATTGATATCTCTTGATCTCTATCGATTGCGAATACCAGATGGTACGACAAAAGCGCCATATGAGGATTGGTGTATCTTAATATGTTCCATAGATTACTTCCATGCCTGATCAGTATGGAGGTTTAATGCATGGAACCCCAAAGATATTCCAATGGTCATACGGTATTAAAGTCAGCTAATGGTATTCAAAGAAGATATATAGAATGGAATTATCCAAGTAAATGTCCCTGAGTAAGAAATCCGTGGACTCGTAACACGAATGTGTCACTTATCTGACGCAAACCATGGTAAGTGAACTGGAGCCTGAGAATTGGAAAATCTATGTAACCTCCTTGTATATTGATCATCTTCTCCTAAGATTATCCTGTTTACCTCCTGATAGGAAAGTAGAGTTAAGATTAACATCCCGCTTAGGGATGCATTAATATAAAATCTCCATGACGGCTAGTACCATCATTGGAAGAACCGAAACCCTGATTAAGTAAGTTTTAAAATAAAGGATTCATATAGCCTAACTTAATATTCTGAGAATTCGGTATAGTTAATTAAGAAAGACGGTTCATTTTGCTTATGCATTTGATTACCGCAACCCTAATTAGGCAACAATTAAGAATTGCCATCAGCTGCCCAGGATCGCCGATTTGATCGACTAACGGCAAGGATTAGCTATTCCTTAATATTAGATTAAAGCAATGGTTGGAATAACCATCTCACCTTAAGATAAGCGTTTCTATAATAATTGATATATAAGTATCAAAGCTGTTTCTTTGGAGACATTGTATAGATAGAATGTTAAACAATTATCGTTAGACAGAAAACTGGTAAGTTCAATTATCAGGATCTGAAATTTGCCTTAGAAACAACGAATAAGATCATACAAATCCATAATCATCTGAAAGTTTCCAGTAGTCAGCGGAAAATCGAGGATTGATAAAAGTCGTAACCCTCTTAAGTCCTTAATAAGGAATAAGGTTCAATTGAAAGTATCGCTCTAAGAAGGGTGTACTGAAATATTTATACGACAGGCTAGTTAAGCTCTGACTATATATGGGATCATTCGAGGAAATCAAATACATCAAAG
This sequence comes from Helianthus annuus, assembly GCF_002127325.2. Taxonomy (NCBI): domain Eukaryota; kingdom Viridiplantae; phylum Streptophyta; class Magnoliopsida; order Asterales; family Asteraceae; genus Helianthus; species Helianthus annuus. The sequence continues at coordinate 30,105,788 of NC_035438.2, read as the reverse complement.
GTCAATAGCTTATAAACTAAAACCTATTTATGGAACGTGGTGGAACTCGCATGTGACCCACACTAATGATTTAAGGATGTGTTTCACCAATAAGTCGAGAAGCATTATCACATAATGATATGCGTATTTATGATATGATAAGAAACCCGTATCAATTAAGGATCATCAGGATTAGAATCTAAGGAAGAAAACATGAACCTATTATAAAGGTCATTTAGGATGCCTCTAGAGGTCCAAATAGGCTGTGGAAGTTAAATCCACTGTCCGAGAGAGTACTTCCATTACTTAAGCAAATCTTGAGGCCGAGATTTCTTTTAAGGGGGTGAGGATGTAACACCTCGTAAAATCACGTCCAATGAAGTATTGACACGTGTAATGAACCCTAATGAAGTCAAACATTGAAATTTAGGGATTAATTTTTCGAAAAAAATCAAAAACTTTGATTATGAAAGGACTAGAAGTGTTAGCATACCTAAAATAAGTTTCTAAATAACCTCTCACGATATTTACATTCACAAATGAGCCCCTTGGCGATCGAGTGTAGCCGTTTGTGGAATTAATTGAAAGTTTGCGCAATGAAGGGTTAAAAGCGTCAACATGTTAATTCTTACCTCTGAGTGACCTTTTAACAAACCAGGAGCTTCATAATATTTAATTATACTCTCGGGAATGCCAAGTGATGGCCGTCTAAGGTTTTTATGCCTATAAGTAAAGTTATGCGCAACTTTGCAAGTGAGAGGGACTAAAAGTGTCAATATGTTTAATTATACCTCTGAATGACCTTTGTAAGTGTCCTTTCATGCTTAGTTTAATTTTTAGCGTTTTAACCGAAAGTCAAGCGTTTTCGATAAACGCTTTGACTTTTAAATGGTTGAGCCATTGTTCGCATCGAACATGGCTACGTGACCGTAATTAGGTAGGTGTTTAACCCTTAAAAGGGCACCTCCTAATTACCACGTTTACTTAGTTTAATTGTCGGGTCAAATAAAAGTCAAACGGGTTAGTTTTAAATAAAATACATGGATATTATATAAAAGTCATAAAATCAGTTTTCTCACTTAAATAACTCGGTAAATATTAGTTGAACATGCCTAAGCATGATTCAACCCGACAATTCTAACTATAGGCTCGGTTCGGAACCGAAAGTCGCAAAACTTGACTTTTGCTTTGACTTTCAGTTCTGGCCCGATTTAGCTTAGTTTAGATATGCCTTAGGATTCCATTAGGACCATATTATAAGTTAGTATAACCCTCCAAGGTTATACAACTTGGTTCCATTGAAATCCTAGTTCATGCTTGTTTTCGTTAAATGCCTAAATGTTGACCATTATGCCCTTTGACCTTAAAATGATATTTTTGAAAATGTGAGAGGATAGAAACCTTCACTACTGAATTATAAACTTGTCCCTAAAATTTAACATCAGTTTGAGGTCTAGATTAGGAGTTATGCTCAATAGCGTAATTAGAAAGCTCTTTATTAATTTAACGGCTTAATTAGCATAAAGCCTATCTAAACCCAATTTTTGAAACCAAACTTTTTACCTACTGATATAAAATAATATTTTGGGATTTTTGAAGATTTTTATTTATTTTTAGGCTGAGCATAACATAGGGTTCTAGCTATGATTCGGTAATTGCCGGTTTTGCCCTTTTGGGTTATAAAATGAGTTTTATAAATCCTTTTGACCCCAAACCTTTTTCTACTGATCTTATATGTTAAATAAAATATTTTGAGCCCATATTAAACAAGTATTCAAACTTGTTGGGACTAAACCACATTCTAATCAGGTCTTCGCATAATCTTGCGTTGAACTGTAAACCTTTCCTTAAAACTAACCGGTCTAAGTTAATACTTAAACAAGACCCGTTAGGAATCTAATAGGTTATTAAAAACCTTCGTTTAAGATTAGGATCCCCAGTAGAAGTACTATTTGATATACGGCTGGGATTGAATTTATATTTAGCTCAGGTAAATACTCTTAACTTATTTTCCCTATACGGGCTTGGGATACGGTATTATAATAATACCGCTTGGTTGGGTATTGAATGTTTGATCGTATTGTGATTAAATTATTGAGGTAACCCGCTTTAATCTGTATTGTTTGAAATAAAAGCCTTTAGGGGTTAATGACCATGTCCCGGATATCCTTGGCATCATTGTATTATAAAATGGCCACGTCTTATGCACGGGGTGTAGGCATACACCTGACAGTTGCATAAGGGAAACGGTATCTCACTCTCTTGTGGGCCTATACTTGTGGCGTGTCTGTTAATCTTGACTCGGTTTCTACATCGGGCCCTAAATGTATAACGAACATGTAAATCTGTATACGAGATTATTTCTATATAATTTTCCCAAGTTATAAAAGAATTTTGTGCCTTGAGCATTCAAATCAATTTTTCTAAACTATTTTCAAAATGAGTCAGTTAAGTTGTATTTAACAGTGTAAACTGACGTATTTTCCAAAAAGGTTAAGTGGCAGGTACTGTACGTAATTGGCTGGGAGCTCAGGGCGTCAATAGGGAATCTTGCAAGTTCTAGATGCTTAAAGTCTGTTGAACGGTGTTTATCTCTCTGTTTTAAGATCCGCCTGTGGATCCTTTACATTCCGTTTGTAATACTTGGATATTACTTTATATCGGGTTGTAATATTTTATCTTTTGCTTCCGCTGTGCATTTATTATTTGTGTTGTTTGACTATGATGATATCAACTACGTCACGATACTCTCCACCGGGCCCACCAGTGACACGTGGAAATAGGGGTGTGACATATTGTGAATTGTTAGATAACGTTTGAATTTTGATAATATTTTTTAGTATCAATACGAATATTGATGAATTTTATAAATTTTGTTTTACATTTTACATTCAAAACCGAACAAACCGACCAAAATAACCCGAACTTGATATGGGTTGATTATGGGGTCACTTTTTTCTGTCAAAAACTGCAACCCGAAGAACACCTATACATACGTATTATTATTGATATTTTTGAAAAAAGGTACAAGCATGAAAGGGTGATCACAAGGGGTAAGAGAAATGGTCATTGTCACAAAGAAGAGTTCGACAATGCTATTTATTTTGATAACAAAATCATTTATACATTTCTCAATGAAAACCTAACATGCATGTTGCGTTTTTAACAGCACTTCTCGATGAAAACGTAATATAAGAAAGATAAAACGTTACCCTCGTTTTACGTAGCTTTTTATTTTGATGAAATCAAATTTACCTCGTCCGGAAAACCAAGAATTGATCACGGGGTGATTTTTTTCGTTTCGTCTCTTATATTAATAATTAAAATGTTTCCATTTTACTTTTGCCTTTATTTATATTAGAGTAAACTGCCATTTTGGTCCCTGAGGTTTGACCAGTTTTGCCACTTTAGTCCAAATTTCAAATCTTTTGCCATTTTGGTCCCTGTGGTTTTGTTTTTGTCGCCATTTTGGTCCAAATTTCAAATTTGCCCAAATTCCCCAATTAAAACCCTCCTGTTTTGTCCTTCATTTTAGGCTTTATTTTAACTGATTATCAATTAAATTTAATAAAACCCCTTTCTTTCTTTCTTTCTCTCTCTATCCACTCTGCGCACACTGTCTCTCTCTCTTCTCTCTCTATCACACACTCTTACAATCTCTCTCTCTATAGAACCCCCTACCACCTCCATTAACACCAACACTACACCACCACCTAAGATCTGATCGACAAACTCCAATCCTTCCATCAAACCTTCAGATTTGGTCGGGGAGGTGTTTGAATTTTAGTACTCCGATGATGACGACGATGCTCTGATGACGACGATGCTCTAATGGCGACGATGCTCTGATGGCGGCGGTTGGAGAATCGGGATGTGGTTGAAGTGTACATCGCCGGCGGTTATCGTTTTATGCTTTTACCAGAGGTGAAGTTGCCGGAATCTGTAACACCCATAAATTTGTTTCGCGATTTTCATTAATTAAATCACAATTACTGAGTATTTATATTTAAACGTTTATGCTAAAATACTTGTTTATTAAAAACTTTTACAAATTAAAGTGATACCACCTATTGTGGTTTAATTCGCCGCTTTAGAATAACGACGAGACAATTTTGCGGAAGCTTCATTAACACGTGTTCGGTTCTTGCTCGACGCTTGATCTTCATCCGGGGCTCTCGACATTCACCTGTGTTCAAAACCAACTTAAAAGTTAGTTTTGATAATCAAATAAACGCGGGTTGGAGCATCAAATTAAAGAAAATCAGGAAAATCCCAATATTAATCCCTTGATCCTAGAAACAAAAATTCAAATCTAGCCTCCACCGTAACTTACGGTGGTCACCGTAAGTTACGGTGGCCCCTAATTTAATATGTCCCCACCGTAAACCAGTAGAGAACTGGCGTAATGATTTCAGCCCCCACCGTAACTTACGGTGGGCACCGTAAGTTACGGTGGCCCCTGTATCAGCCCTTTCCTTTTTGCCGTTTTTGACACGAAGACATTCGTATCTTTTAATCCTACGTAATTGTAATTTGATTCTCCACATTATGGAGTTAAAATCCAACATCCGGTTTAACAAAATTTCAGACTTTTAAGTCTTCGGCTTATTGCCCTTTTTACCAAGTTTTGACCCATTCAACTTTTATCAAACAAACATGTTTATTTTCTCTTTAAACTAATGAAATTCCTAGATTCCACATCTCCTATCATATTAATCTCAAATCACGGGTTTCTTACTTAATAGAAACCCGTTTACTCTCAAATTCTTATTTTGACCCGTTAAGGGTATTTAAGCACCTTCTAACTAAAAATCGCTTTCGATTGTTCCTAACCTTACTTTACCACATTTCTTATCATATAATTTTCCACCACAACTGTAATTGTGGTGGGTTTACTATGGTAATTTATATAAACCGAGTTTACCTCTCAACTCATCGTTCTACGGCAAAGACTCAAGTAGAGCCATTTAACTAATGTATTACATCTTTCAACTTCTATACTCGTCCTAAGTACTTATCAAATCATAAAGAATCGTTTCCAAACAACCTTTAAGGGTTGTTTGTTCAATTTAGCCTACAAGGGCATTTTTGTCAATTTTAGTCCCTCTTTTACGACAAATGACTCTTAGATGCTTGTTTGACCCAAAATCCGATCTTTTAACTATAATTCTGATTAGAAACCATTATTTTTCTAAAATACCACCATTATAACTTAAATCATTCGGTTTGCCTTTAAGATATCTGAATATCCAATTTTGACTTTGTTTAACTCTTAAAGAGCCTCAAGTTCTAAGTGCTGAGTTAAACCATTTTACATACCTGACTCGGATCAATATTTTGACCCATTTCGATACCTTGCCTTAATAGCCGCTAAGAAATAGCGAGGTATACATCCATTTGATATTCATTCCTATAATCATATAACTCAACAAACCATTAGTCAATATTGTCAAAGGGTGATAATTTCACCTTTTGACCCATTTATCTATTTAGTGATCTTCATCACTTCAACTAAATACCAATTTCATCTATAATGCTAATTTAAAGTCTACTAGCGAAAATTCGTAATCAAGCATAACGTAACGAAACCGTAGTTACGTACCTTTAAAGCACACCTTTTCCGCGTGTATCTCCTCCGGCGTGTCCGCTTGACGTTCTGGATTCCTTGCCTAAAGAGTTCAATTCATAATAAGTTTAGAACTCTTTCGTAAGCTTTAACGCATTATTTCTTAACATATCCAAATCTGCCTTTTACCCAACTTTCAACATTTTAACCCTCATTTAGGCGTTTTATCGAACATCTAGCGGGTCAGATTTCTACATGATCTAAACCAAGTTCATGACTTGAGTTTATCACTCTAATTAACTTCAATTAGACAATATACACATATTTTTAACATCAATATTATAAGGATTATCTCATAATTTCAGTTTACACTAGAACAAGAGTTTTAACCCTAGTGTTTATCAAGTTCTACTAACATATTAATCACCCACTATGGTGATTTTGATCCATACCATCATTATGCAAGAATTTGACAAGAAATCATCTAGGGTTTACCCCCAAACCTTATATCACTACCAATTTCATGTTTTCTATACATAATTAAGCTCAACACTCGATTTCAATCACATGCAAGAACTTAGGTTGAATCGAAATACCCTAATTCGACATACCTTATGATCCTCTTGACGAGGTGATCACGATTCCATGTTCAAAATTTGATTTCAACTTGGATTGAGCCTTCAATTTGTGGGTTTAGTGAATTTTAGGGTTTTGAGGATGAGGGAGGTCGCCCTCTCCTGTTCTTGATCGACCAGACATCCAAATGGGGTGTTTGTTTTAGTTTTTAATTAAAACTAATAATATAAGTTTCAATTTTAACAACATAGGCCCCTCCACTTTTGTTAATCATATAGTTTGGTTATTTTAACCAAATTTGTTCTATTATGTCAAGACACCAACTAACTAGGTTAATATTCCTAGTTACTTGGTGGGTCCCGGGAGTTATAACCCGTTTTTATTTTAAGTCCCGTTAACTTGGACTCTTATAGACTCAATTTCCTTAAAACTTTGATTCGTTTGTATTTAATATTAGGATTTCTTATTTAAATCCAAATATTTACCGGGTTATTTTTACTACTAACGGTACTTTACCCGTCCTTTAGTATTAACGGAGTTTGATTACCAAATCCGTTTTCGGGGTGTTACAAGTCTACCCCCTTAGAGAGGTTTCGTCCTCGAAACCTTTTCTTACATAATTCATTGAGTTTAAACTCAATGTATTTGATCCGAGAAATCTTTTAAACATTACTTACTCTTTTAACCAATTGTTAGTACTTCCAGATAAGTCTGGTAACATATTTTTGGTCACTAATTGTCTACGTATCTCATAAGACATAGTGCAACTTGAAATAACGTAATCTCGTTATTTCCACTAGTTTAGTTAACTTAGCGATATCTATCGCTTTCGTATACTATCAAATTCTTTATGAATCCGTTACTTTGACCCGTTTAAAGGTCTTTGGTGAAATCTTTCACTTTTAGCAACAAATTCTTTTGTTTTCAAATTCATTTATTCGGTTCAGTTATACCGAATCTACCGCTTACAAGCAAACCAAATTTCTTGATTTGAATTGCTGACCTTAACCGGTCCCACTAACTAGACTTATTAGTCCAGTTACTCTTTACCGCTCACTTGGTTATAATGTGATTCCACTTCACATTGCATTTCTTGACCGTGTTCGTGTCACATCGTGTTTAATCTATATCAACCTTTCATTTTTGAAAATATCACTTTTCGAATATATCGTCTTGCGCCTATCATTGTCAAGACTTGTATCTTTCATGTTTACTATTTGAATTCCTACCAGAATTTATATTTGTAAAAACGTTATTTCTTACTAAAACCGAAGTTTTAGTTTAGGATTTCCTCTTTATCTTTTGTCAATTATCCGTACCAGGATATTGACAGTCCGTAATTTATTCTTTTACAGTCCTAGTTTTATGTGGGAATTCTCTACTGGTTCCCTCGCTCGTCTAAGTAACCCGTAGATTCTTTTACTTAGCCTCGTAGGCTATTTCTTTAGGCTTTCACCTCTTTAGGGCATTGCCTTTATGATTCTTTTCCTTTTTGTTCATGACCCATGGGTCAGTTTAGTCCCGTAGACCATTACACTGTTTATAACCCGAAGGTTATAATGATTCCCGTAGATCGTCCTCTTTATATTCTAAAATCATTTGTTTTTGCATCAAAATTTCGTTCCCTCTGACTGTAATTTGTGTCCGCAATCATTTCATATTTAATTCCGACCCATTACATGGGGTCATTAATATCTCGCGCTTTCCTTTATTCGGTTTGCGCTTACTTACTTTAGCAAGTGTCATTCTTTACTAAATTCGTCTGACTTGTTCGCGTGAAAATTCATCACTTATGAATGTCAAACTTCAATCTTTGTTCGACCCGTTCAACTTTAAAATAGTTGAACATGATTTATCAAAACTTCTATTTACTTCATCTTGTCGTCTTTTAGTCATGACTCAAAATCCAAGTCTTTTAGCTTTCCATCCGAGTTCCCATTTCTCGGTCTATGCGTGTGTTTAAATCCTTACCCATCAACCGGGTGTTTTACCGAAGTCGTTATTATTGCAACCCTCCCGGTATGCATTAAGACCTCGCTTCATTTTTATATTCTGACTTTGTCCTCGAGTTTGACGTTTTACAAAAATGACATGTTTAGAGACATATTCGCATTTTCCGGGTTCGAGTGTAAATACACTACCTCCCAATGCAGATCTTGATCATTTTACATGTTTATATTCTTCGGGTTCGAGTGTAAGTACACCCCCCCCCCAATACATGTCTACATCATTTTACATGTTTGCATTTTCCGGGTTCGAGTGTAAGTACACCCCCTCCCAATACATGTCTACATCATTTTACATGTTTGCATTTTCCGGGTTCGAGTGTAAGTACACCCCCTCCCAATACATGTCTACATCATTTTACATGTTTGCATTTTCCGGGTTCGAGTGTAAGTACACCCCCTCCCGATACGTATTCTGACCATCTTACGTGTTTCTTTGTCCCTTCACTCGGGCTCATTTTCCTAATGTAATATGCTTCCGTCACTCGACTGTGCGTTTACATTATTATCAGATATTTTGCTCATTTGATTCTTTTGGGTACTTTTTAATTTGTCCCATTTACCCCGTCCTTACTACATCAGATGTAAATGTGTCCGCTATAAGAAACTCATGGTATCATATGCCACTACTTACTTGGCCAGAGTAAGCGATTAACACATGACATACACGACCTTTTTATAGCTTTCACATCACACCCCATGTAAGTAACACCTCTATTTAGTTTTCTTGGAAATAATATCCTGGATAGGTATTCTATTCAGGTTTCCCAAGTTTCTAATTTACGTATGCGACAATCATCCTTTACATGTTTGTTGCATATTGCTAATCGCGCGATTATATTTAAAAGCACGCACCTGATAATGCTTGCCCCGATGGGCGTTTCTTGCCATTAACCTTGTTCGCGGTCTTTACGCGATTTAGTCCTTAGTGAGCATGTTCCTCCTGTCATGCTTCAGACTGTTCCTCTATCACATCCTTAATTTGTTTAACGTTTGTCATCTTTAAATGCAAGTGTCCTTCAATCGAGACATTCACAAAAGTTAGTAATGTCAACTTTACTAAATGCCCATATCATAATACAAGACTTTTTTACTATATGTGTCAGCGCACGAAATGTTGTTAACTATATCTATCATTTAATTGGGGTAACGTGTATTACACGATAACCCTATGTGTTGTTTACCACACTTTAATATGCTAAATGATTAACATACATACACTTACCGGATTTGCGATCAAGCATCGAACCGAACACCAATCTTTATTAAGAGCATAAGGTTTAAGTCCAAGCATGGTTTTCCCACCATACTTGAATCTCTTAAACCAGGGCTCTGATACCAACTTGTAACACCCATAAATTTGTTTCGCGATTTTCATTAATTAAATCACAATTACCGAGTATTTATATTTAAACGTTTATGCTAAAATACTGGTTTATTAAAAACTTTTACAAATTAAAGTGATACCACCTATTGTGGTTTAATTCGCCGCTTTAGAATAACGACGAGACAACTTTGCGGAAGCTTCATTAACACGTGTTCGGTTCTTGCTCGACGCTTGATCTTCATCCGGGGCTCTCGACATTCACCTATGTTCAAAACCAACTTAAAAGTTAGTTTTGATAATCAAATAAACGTGGGTTGGAGCATCGAATTAAAGAAAATCAGGAAAATCCCAATATTAATCCCTTGATCCTAGAAACAAAAATTCAGATCCAGCCTCCACCGTAACTTACGGTGGTCACCGTAAGTTACGGTGGCCCCTGATTTAATATGTCCCCACCGTAAACCAGTAGAGAACTGGCGTAATGATTTCAGCCCCCACCGTAACTTACGGTGGGCACCGTAAGTTACGGTGGCCCCTGTATCAGCCCTTTCCTTTTTGCCATTTTTGACACGAAAACATTCGTATCTTTTAATCCGCTTGTCCGATTGACCTATCGTTTCTTCCTATGTAATTGTAATTTGATTCTCCACATTATGGAGTTAAAATCCAACATCCGGTTTAACAAAATTTCAGACTTTTAAGTCTTCAGCTTATTGCCCATTTTACCAAGTTTTCACCCATTCAACTTTTATCAAACAAACATGTTTATTTGCTCTTTAAACTAATGAAATTCCTAGATTCCACATCTCCTATCATATTAATCTCAAATCACGGGTTTCTTACTTAATAGAAACCCGTTTACGCTCAAATTCTTATTTTGACCCGTTAAGGGTATTTAAGCACCTTCTAACTAAAAATCGCTTTCGATTGTTCCTAACCTTACTTTACCACATTTCTTATTATATAATTTTCCACCACAACTGTAATTATGGTGGGTTTACTATGGTAATTTATATAAACCGAGTTTACCTCTCAACTCATCGTTCTACGGCAAAGACTCAAGTAGAGCCATTTAACTAATGTATTACATCTTTCAACTTCTATACTCGTCCTAAGTACTTATCAAATCATAAAGACTCGTTTCCAAACAACCTTTAAGGGTTGTTTGTTCAATTTAGCCTACAAGGGCATTTTTGTCAATTTTAGTCCCTCTTTTACGACGAATGACTCTTAGATGCTTGTTTGACCCAAAATCCGATCTTTTAACTATAATTCTGATTAGAAAACGTTATTTTTCTAAAATACCACCATTATAACTTAAATCATTCGGTTTGCCTTTAAGATAACCGAATATCCAATTTTGACTTTGTTTAACTCTTAAAGAGCCTCAAGTTCTAAGTGATAAGTTAAACCATTTTACATACCTGACTCGGATCAATATTGTTGGTGCATATTTGTGACAACAGCTTAGATTTGGTCTTTGGATATCTTGTAATTAGTTAAACGATAAACGGTTAGCGGATTTAGCTTTGTATTAGTGAGATAATTGAGTTTGGGCTAAACTAAACCCAGGTTGGGTGATGGGGGGCGAATTGGGCCTGTCCAATTCGCAGCCCAAGAGTGTTTAACCTAGCCCAGTTGTAACCCTTGTGTTATATAAACAAGGTTAGACATTAGGGTTTAGGTTAATCAGCGAGAACAAAATTTTGAGAGACAAAATTTCGTGAGAGTGAGTGCTTGGACGAAATTGAGTGTTGGTTAGGGTTTTGATTGATTGTAATCAGTATTGATAGATAATCAATAAAAACCCGGTTTGATTGAATTGTTGTTTCAGTTCTTCTACTTGTTTCTGTGATATTCTGATCAAGAGGATTCCGCACTCTTGATTGGAAAGACGATTCTGTGAAGATCCATACACATCAAGGGGACCTACAAATATTTTGACCCGTTTCGATTCCTTGCCTTAATAGCCACTAAGAAATAGCGAGGTATACATCCATTTGATATTCATTCCTATAATCATATAACTCAACTAACCATTAGTCGATATTGTCAAAGGGTGATAATTTCATCTTTTGACCCATTTATCTATTTAGTGATCTTCATCACTTCAACTAAATACCAATTTCATCTATAATGCTAATTTAAAGTCTACTAGCGAAAATACGTAATCAAGCATAACGTAACGAAACCATAGTTACGTACCTTTAAAGCACACCTTTTCCGCGTGTATCTCCTCCGGCGTGTCCGCTTGACGTTCCGGATTCCTTGCCTAAAGAGTTCAATTCATAATAAGTTTAGAACTCTTTCGTAAGCTTTAACGCATTATTTCTTAACATATTCAAATCTGCGTTTTACCCAACTTTCAACATTTTAACCCTCATTTAGGCGTTTTATCGAACACCTAGCGGGTCAGATTTCTACATGATCTAAACCAAGTTCATGACTTGAGTTTATCACCCTAATTAACTTCAATTAGACAATATACACATATTTTTAACATCAATATTTTAAGGATTATCTCATAATTTCAGTTTACACTAGAACAAGAGTTTTAACCCTAGTGTTTATCAAGTTCTACTAACATATTAATCACCCACTATGGTGATTTTGATCCATACCATCATTATGCAAGAATTTGACAAGAAATCATCTAGGGTTTGCCCCCAAACCTTATATCACTACCAATTTCATGTTTTCTATACATAATTAAGCTCAATACTCGATTTCAATCACATGCAAGAACTTAGGTTGAATCGAAATACCCTAATTCGACATACCTTATGATCCTCTTGACGAGGTGATCACGATTCCATGTTCAGATTTTGATTTCAACTTGGATTGAGCCTTCAATTTGTGGGTTTAGTGAATTTTAGGGTTTTGAGGATGAGGGAGGTCACCCTCTCCTGTTCTTGATCGACCAGACATCCAAATGGGGTGTTTGGTTTAGTTTTTAATTAAAACTAATAATATAAGTTTCAATTTTAACAACATAGGCCCCTCCACTTTTGTTAATCATATAGTTTGGTTATTTTAACCAAATTTGTTCTATTATGTCAAGACACCAACTAACTAGGTTAATATTCCTAGTTACTTGGTGGGTCCCGGGAGTTATAACCCGTTTTTATTTTAAGTCCCGTTAACTCGGGCTCTTATAGACTCAATTTCCCTAAAACTTTGATTCGTTTGTATTTAATATTAGGATTTCTTATTTAAATCCAAATATTTACCGGGTTATTTTTACTACTAACGGTACTTTACCCGTCCTTTAGTATTAACGGAGTTTGATTACCAAACCCGTTTTCGGGGTGTTACAGAATCCACGGTGAAAAAGTGGGAAGTGGAAAGAGGTGTATGGTGGTGGAGGGTGTACGGTGGTGGAGGGGTGACGGTGGTGGTGGATGTACCGTGGTGGAGGGGAGACGGTGGTGGTGGGTGATTCCGGTACAAGCGAATCCCTCCGTTTCTCTCTCTAACTATTCACCGGCGAAACGAAACCCTTTGTTTCTCTCTCTCACTGTTCACCGGTGACATCGCCGGAGAAGATGAACCGGTGCTGCTTCGTTGTCGGGTGTACACCGGACTCTCCGTCCGGTTCCGATCCATTTGAGTGAATTGAACAGGATTATAGTGGATTTGTAGGGGTAATTGTAGAGATTTGGTGGATATTTTGTGCGATTGTTAGGGTTTTCTGGAGAGAAAGATCACCAGAGAGAATGGTGGAGTTGATTTTTGGGTGTTAAGGCTGGTGAGTTTAGAGAGAGAGAGAGAGAGAGAGAGAGAGAGGAGAGAGACTGAGTTTCAGATTGGGGAAGATGAAATAATTTGGTTTTATTAAATTCAATTGATAAGCAGTTAAAATAAAGCCTAAAATGATGAAAATACCTGAGCAAAAGGACAAAACATGGGGTTTAAATTGGGAAATCTGGCCAAATTTGAAATTTGTACCAAAATGGCAACAAAAACGAAACCACAGAGACCAAAATGGCAGTTTACTCTTTATATTAATAGGTAAAATATAAATTAAACCTTTTAAAAAATTGACTCTAAAGTTATAAAATCATACTTAATTCATGTATTATTATTATTATTGATTTACTTATTTATTATTTAAAAATACCTTATTTCACCTTTTAATTTATTTATTATTTGATGTAGTTTTAGATTTTTTTTTTTAAAAATTAATTGAAAATGAAATTTGTATGCTATAAAGGAGTGAAATTAATAAGGTTAAATGAGAAGAAATCAATTTCATGCATTGACAAATTGTACCTTACATAATAAAACTTGTGTTAGATATCTTAAAATTTTTTGTGTAACTACGTAGGAAAAAGAGATCGTTTATATAATAATACAAATTGATAAACAAATAATCACAAATAATAAAATAAAGTCAAATTACAACCTTCATAAAATAAAGTCAAATTACAACCTTCTTTTTTACGCCCAAACTTGATAGTTCGATTATCCTCAATTTTTCTTTTCAAAAAAGAAATGACTAGATTCCACCTATATTTATAGAGTCAATGGTCCATATTATTTCAGTTATGGTTGTTAAAATTAACTAATGTATTAGGTTTAGAAGTCTTTTCTAAATTGGCCGATTTGGTGACCTAAATATTTAGGAAGATGTTAATAACTAATTCAACCATTCAAAATATTTATCATTGACAGATAATTCAACCATTAAAATTCAAAATATTTATCTCTAATATCTTATTCAACCATTAAATATTTATCATCAAATATGTCCACATATATATATATATATATATATATATATATATATATATATATATATATATATATATATATATATATATATATATATATATATATGTATATATATATAGCTTCATCGTGTAAATGGTTCGTTGTAAAATGTAGTTTAAAACATTGATGTTTGCAATTTGTTTTTATAACGAACATGTCAATGTTGAAACATATGGGATGATTTTTTGCTTTGTCTTGAAAGTTGGGTTTAACATAAAGACCTTTTATTTTTAGTTAATTCATATGTTATTCAATGTATCTAACTACTATCTATACTTTATATAAAAGGAGAAATCCAAGTGACATAAGAAAAGCTGATGTGTCAGCTAGAGAGCATGTCCAGCAAGACTTTTCTTATGTCATCAACAATGAGGTGGAAGCCAAAGAAAGAGCATGGTGACATCATAAATTCAAACCACTGCACCACTTTAAAATTCAAAGTTGACCCACATTCACCTTTTCAAAGGTCTGTCCACATATACAAAAGGGCAAACCACTGATGTTCATACAAAACGGCAAACCACTGATGTTCATACAAAACGGCAAACCACTGATGTTCATCCAAACCACTGCCCAAATTCAAAATCATGGCTCCAAATTCAAAATTTAAACATGGATCCAGATTCAAAATTTAAACAACTGACCTATAAAAAGCTCAACTCTCTCTCTAAAATGCAAAATCTGAGCTTCACTTTCAGAAATCAATCCATTTCTCTCTCAACTCTCTCTCTCTAAAATTCAAAATCTGGGCTCCGATTAACTTAAAATTCAAAATATGGGCTCCATTTCTCTCTAAAATTCTCTCTCTAAAATCAACCCATTCTCATCTTCAAATCTAAAATAAATATGTTTACCAAAGGGATTCAGGGAAGACTTCGAAGCCGACTTTCACAGTTTTCTCATCTTCAAATCCACAATTTCTCATCTTCAAATCCATAATAAATATGTTATGGTATGTGTTTCTTAACTTTTGTAACTCTTGGTAAGAAAGGAAGCTAATATCTGAAGTAATTTCTTTTCCTAATTTTGCATATACCTGTTGTCAATACAATCGATGATAGCACTATTACTGGCAAGAAAGGAAGCTAATATCTGAAGTAATTTCTTTTCCCTGTTTCCATACTCCATCTTTTATAGTTTTGCAAAAAAAACGAAACCCTAATTCCCAAATCAATCATTATTATACGTATTTGATTCGATTATATAATCAGTTGTTTATGTAATCGCGTTATTGTTCGACCAGGATGACGAAAAAATGGAACTGCACTAACATTGATACGACAGTTGTCGATTTTTGCAAACGTGAAGTCGGCCGTATTTCTTGCTGGAAGTTTGCCAATCGCCTTGCTGCATCTGAGGTATTTTGTTCATGTACAGATGGATTAATTTTTTATTTTACCAATTGATTTGTTGTGTATATAGAAAGTATAGGGTAGAAGTGTTGTTTATGTTGAATGGATGCTAGAGGTGTAGGACTGTAGGGCAAGAGTGTTTTGAAGTAGAGGCTGATGTTAATAGAGGTGTATTGACAAGGAGTGTTTTGAAGTGGAGGCTGATGTTAATAGAGGTTGATGTTTCAAAGGTGCTTTTTTCCTAGAAAGTTTGATGCTTTATTTGTTCTAAACTTAATTTAGTGGATTGAGGTATATTGAAGAAGCCGAAGATCAGGTGGATCCCTTCATCTCGACCTCTAATCAGGTACTGAAACTGTTTTCTAATTCGGTTTGTAGCGGTATGGATCTAAATAATCAACTTTTATATTATTGAATTAGAGGATAATACATGCTTATATGCTTTCTTTATCTACAATCTATATAATTTGACGAATTTAGAGGATAATATGTAACGTTGCTTTTGATGATGAATTACAGGAGGTGTATGATTGGGATATACTTTCATCTGATGATAAAATGGGAGATGCAGAGTTTGATTTCTCTCGGTTTCTGGAAGCATTCAGGATGAATTTTGAATATCTTCCAAACGATACGATCATCACAACTATGAATCCGATGAGGACTTTCAATCGAATCAAATACAGATGACAACAGGTGAGACTCACATGTTAAACAACTTCAGGTTGGCTACTTTAACTGATGCGTGCTTCTGAAGTTAGGTTACCAGCTCAAATGTATAAACAACTTTCTATAAGTTTTGTTTTAACTCTTAATATTGTCATATATTGAGTGATTTGTATGAGTGTTTAATATTGGGGTTTGGGAACTATTGAATATAGTTGATTATTGGTTTGTTACAGATGAAAATATCGACTAATCCTCATCACAGGGTAAACGAAGAAGGAAAAAAAGCTTTTCTTTAGAGGTACATATGGTTAATATATTTCATTTAGTTTCTTTAACGTAAAAGATAATTACAAACAATCATATATATTAGTTATTGTGTTCATTTAGTTTCTTTGGAAAATACGGTGCAAGCGAGGCTCTAGCTGTCCATTGAATCGTTCCTCGTTCAAGCGAGCCTCGAGCCGTCCGTTGAGTCGTTCAAGTCTGTTGTTGAACAGAAGTGTGATATTCCAGCGGCACAACAACGGTTGATTTATAAAGGACGGATACTTAAGGATGACCAGACTCTTAAGAGCTATGGTAGTTTCTTATTAGTTATTAAACTGTTTATTTATTTGTTGAATGAATGGTTATGTTTGAGTTTGATTGTTTTTACTCGGTCCTGTATATTTATAGATGAAAGAAAAGCTTGATACCTGAATCTAGATGGTTATGTTTCAGTTTGATTTTTTTTGCTCGGTCCTGTATATTTATAGATGAAAGAAAAGCTTGATTCCTGCCCTATGAAACTATTATTTGCATGTAATTTTGAGGAATGAAAAATATTGATGGATATGAAATTTGATGCCTATTTTGGTTTCGTTTTTGAACAATTTGTATACTTTTTCTGCAGCGAATAACAGATCAGCGAACTGAACTGCGCATAAGGTCAAACTGCGGCTGAACTTCAGTTTACGAATAACACAAAAAGCCACTCGGTGACTGATATATCAATTCAGAATCACAGATTTATGCAAACTCAACGAATGGACAAACTAATTCTGCGACTGCACGCTGACTGGCTCCAAAGCTGTGGTGAAGCTTGTCGTAACATTGATGAAAAAAGTTTCATATTGAGAGACCCTAAGAAAGAAAAAGAATTTGGTTTTAGTCTTCCGACTTCATTGGCCCATGCCCGCCAAAATCCACTTTTAAAAGTAACAAAACTCCTTTTTAAAAGTTTATTTCATTCAATGTTATTATGCCACTATGTTTTTCTTCATTAATTAATTAATTAATAATATTTTATGCAGGGACATAGAGTCTTGATTACACCAAATACAAAACCCGGTAAAGATATATTATCCTACTTGGTCAAAGCAGTTCATGGTGTGGTATGTAATTTTCACTTAACTTATTCAGTTTATTTGTGATTTTTATCGTTGACACAAATCTGATATGAGTTTAATTTCAGGCAATTCAGCGAATGGGCAGAAGTTTATGGAACAATGACAAAGTTCCCGAGGGTTTATTGATTCTATCATGTGAAGAAGATTATGCAGTTTGTTTACCTTTTCTTGAAGAAGGTTTTTATAACCATTATAAAATACCTTTTTTTTGGGTCTACTCGAACAGGTTCATCTGGCCGAATAGAAGGTCTATTCGTCTGAAAGTTTTCTATTCGTCCGGAAATAAGGCTATCTGCTCGAAAACAGTTCATTTGTAAACAGGTTCATCCGGTGTTTAGAGTCCATTTGTGGTTAAATAGTCCATTCATTGATTAACATAGTTCATCCGGCCAAAAGCACAGTTCAATCCATTTGTTGATTTAGAAGTCAGTATCAGCTCATCTGCAATATATCAGTTCATCCGTCTGCAATCAAGTCTATCCGCAGAATTTGGTTTTTGTCATTTGATAAAGCCCATTCGCAGAATTTGTTTAGAATCTGTTCATCGGCAGAAGTTTGTTCATCTGTTGTTTTCATTCGCTGCCTAAACTTTTCATTCGCTGAAATGTTATGGTTCATCCGCTGATCTGCACATAAGTCTTGTCTACTCACAGAATCTTGGTCATCCGCAGATTGTTTACATAGATCTAATCTAACAGATCTGGTTGATATTAGTGAATTGACAATCACAGATCTAATCGATATTAGCGCAGATCTAATCTAACAGATCAGCAGATTTCATTGTTTACAGAATAGGAATCTGTTCATCCGCTTGGAACAGATTCTTCATCCGTAGATTGTTCTTTATCCGTAGAACAATCATTCTTCATTCGTTGTTATTTGTTGGAGTTTGTTCACTCGCAAAAATTCTACCATATTTCACGTTCGTACTTTTTAAGGGTCTAATAGATTCAGGGATTTGGAACGTAATGTTGGTCGAAGTTTATCCGAAAAGATAACGTTTAATGGATTCTTTAGATACTCGGGTCGAATATCGAGCAAGAGACTGCCACCCGAAGAAGATTATATAGTGTTGGGGATTCTGCTACAGAGTTATCGTTAAAAATAGTGTTTTGTGGAGAAACAGTGGTTGAAACCACTGTTGGGTTAAAACGGTGGTTTCAAACCACTGTTGGGTTTCAAACGGTGGTTTCAAACCACTGTTGAAACCACTGTTGCGTTAAAATGGTGGTTTCAAAACAGTGTTTTCTGTTGAGAAACAGCAGAAGGACCATGCTGGACCCCGAAGAACTTGGTGTTTCACTTCTTCAAGATCTTCATCAACAACGACAGTCTCTATTGCATGCCCATGGAGCCGTACGATTCTACACACTGTTAAATCATACTTTATTTCATAAATAGTAAAATGTCATTTTCGTCCCTGAGGTTTAGCCACTTTTGCGACTTTCGTCTAAAAACTCAACGCTATTGTGAATAATTGTATAAAACCATGTTCAGGTTAGTTGGTTGGCTGTGAATGTTTTTTTATGGCTGTGAACGATTTTTTATGGCTGTGAATGATTTTTAATCATTTCTTTAATTTTAGGGCTTCAAGATTGTTGCAGTTGCAGCTCTTAAGTCTTTCAGGCTAGACAACGTTGCAGTTGCAGCTCTTATGTCTTTCTTTTAGGCTCGAAAACCTTGCCGTAACTCTTTCTTTTAGGCTCGACAATGTTGCAGTTGTAGCTCTTAAGTCTTCTTCGACTCTCTGATCGAAAGGATTTATTGGTTGTTTTAAGGGACGTTCTTTGCAAGAATAGCGAGCTGCTGCCACTACAATTCCTTTCATAAGAACATGAATTTGTATTTGTTCTCTTTATAGGATTGTAATTGATGTTACATGATTTATTAGGTATTGACTTATTAACAATAGCCATTTTGCTACAGTCCCGTTGTCTTCTATGACTAACATGTTTCCAGCATTCAAAGGAACTATTTTCTGAAAACCGGTAACAAAAGAAAGTTTTTAACAACATTGCAACCATTTATATCAGATTTTAAGAACAGTATCTATATCTATATCTATATTGTCTAATAAATGAAAATAAAGCAATTGCTGAACGTTACAGGCTCGACAAAGAGGTATCCTTTGTTCTTATAAAAAGAAAATAGTCTTATAAAGAGGTATCCTCTGTACTCATAACCTCTGTTTATCCTAACCACTGATGTCTATCCTCTGATAGACTAAAATCAACCACTGTTCATAACTTCTGATGTCTATCCACTGATAGACTAAAATCAACCACTGTTGATTCCACTATTCCTAACCTCTATTGCTTTCCAACAGAGGTTTCTTAACTACTGTCATCCGTTATCCCCAACAGAGGTTGCCACATGGACAGATGTTAGATATGAGATCTTTGAAACAGATGCCACATCAACTTTCACTTTTTCACCCTATAAAAACCCCTGTTCCATCCCAAAATAGAGCTTACACTGCCGAAATGTGGTATGCATGGTTTTCTAAAAACCACTCGTGTTGGAAAGCAAAAGAAGTTTGTGAAATGTTGATACCAAGTTGTGTTTGATTCCTGATGATAGATGAAGAAAGACTTGTCAGACTTGCTCTGCATGAAGTCTATTCTGAGAAGACATGCTGTGAAAAATATTCATATCTGGTGTTTTAGAAACAAGTTCTTAAGTCTTATTAATTTTTAATGAGAGCATCAAATTCATCGTTCAATGCATTATCCTCTTAACATCTGTTGACTAACGCTTTTAACTTTTGTTGACTAACCCTTTTAACATGGGTTGACTAACATCTGATACTTAACATCTATCAATATGGCAATCTCTGTTGGGGATAATGGATGACAGTTGTTAGGAAACTTCTGTTGGAAAGCAACAAAGGCTTTTAACAGTCGATAGACAACAATGGTTAGGTTGTCAACATAACTAAACTCCTGTTGACTAAACCTGTTGACCATTAGTTTATATCAATTTTGTAAGTCTGCACTAATTATTTTTTTTACTTTATATAAAATGTGTTATGCATTGTTTTCTAAGAAACGACCCGTGTTTGCACACGGGTCTTACCGCTAGTAATAAAATAAACCAACTTTTGGACACGTGTCATTCATTGAAGGTATCCTCAAATCTATATTTATCTTATATTAACTAAATAAATAATAAATTAATATTAAATCTTATCATACTTTAATAAAATATTATCCTCAAATCTAAATTGTTAATTTAATATATTTTTAAAACAAATACCTTTCTTATCTACTTATCTTATATTAAATATATAAATAATAAATTAGAGTTAATTGCCAAAATCGTCCCTGAGGTTTGGACAGGTTTGCCATTTTCGTCCAAAATGACACTTTTGTACCAAATTGCCTCAAACGTTTGTAACTTTTTGCCGTTTCATCCAAACCACTAACTTAGTTTATTTTTTCTGTTAAGTTGAGGATATTTGGATGAATCTGGCAAATATAAAACACAAGGACGATTTTGGCAATTTACTCAAACTCTTTTAATTTTCTTTTATTTAAGAGTAAACTGCCATTTTGGTCCCTGTGGTTTGGTCAATTTTGCCACTTTAGTCCAAAACTCGAACTTTTTGCATCTGGGTCCCTGTGGTTTCAGTTTTATTGCCATTTTGGTCCAAAAATGAAATCAGGTCATATTTATCTTATAAAACCTGTTATTTTGTCATTTTCTGCAGGGGCAAAATGATCATTTCTTTTTTATAAATAAATACCATATTTTATAAGACAAATATGACCTGATTTGCCCCTGAGGAAAATGACAAAATTACAGGATTTTATAATACAAGTATGACCTGATTTCATTTTTGGACCAAAATGGCAATAAAACTGAAACCACAGGGACCCAGATGCAAAAGGTTTGAGTTTTGGACTAAAGTGGCAAAAGTAACCAAACCTCAGGGACCAAAATGGCAGTTTACTCTTTATTTAATTAACTAGGTTATAACACCGTGTATTACACGGGGTTGAATAAATAAATTTTATATACCAAATAAAAAAGTTATATCTTTAAAACCACGTATATTACATGAGTTGAATAAATGTAATATTGTTTACCAAATAATAAAATAATTCATCTTTAAAAAACCTCATTTATTACACGGGTTGAATAAATGTAATTTTATATACCAATTAATAAAAAAATTACATCTTTAAAAATATGCGCATTACACGGTTTGAATAAATGTAAT
Source organism: Helianthus annuus (assembly GCF_002127325.2). NCBI lineage: Eukaryota > Viridiplantae > Streptophyta > Magnoliopsida > Asterales > Asteraceae > Helianthus > Helianthus annuus. The sequence goes on along the minus strand of NC_035438.2, from coordinate 30,083,930 downwards.
TTTCTGTACTAAATAATAAAAAATATATATCCTTAAAAAAACCTCGTGTGTTGTACGAATTGAATAAATCTAATTTTATATATCAAATAATAAAAAGTTATATTTTAAAAAAATCTCATGTATTACATGGGTCGAGTAAATGTAATTTTGTATAGTGAAAATAAAAATATTTAATATATTAATACAAAGTTTGGTTTTCGTGATAAAAATAGATTATTCTGTTGTTGCAAAATTTGTTAACGAAGTCTCAATAATAAATGTAATATTGTTTACCAAATAATAAAATAATTCATCTTTAAAAAACCTCATTTATTACACGGGTTGAATAAATATAATTTTATATACCAATTAATAAAAAAATTACATCTTTAAAAATTTTCGCATTACACGGTTTGAATAAATGTAATTTCCTGTACTAAATAATAAAAAATATATATCCTTAAAAAAACCTTGTGTGTTGTACGAATTGAATAAATCTAATTTTATATATCAAATAATAAAAAGTTATATTTTAAAAAACCTCATGTATTACATGGGTCGAGTAAACGTAATTTTGTATAGTGAAAATAAAAATATTTAATATATATTGATACAAAGTTTGTTTTTCGTGTTAAAAATAGATTATTCTGTTGTTGCAAAATTTGTTGACGAAGTCTCAATAAATTTAACCCTTTATTTAAAACTCCGTAAATGTATAAATGATAAATAATATAAGTTAATTTTATTTTAAGTTTCGTAAAATCTATTTGATACCAAACTAAAAAAAAATGTTCAAATATAATTAATTCAAATAAATAATACTATAAATGAGATGGAGATTAAACTAAATAATAATTATCCATAAGATATTAAACTAATAATATTTAGTAAGAGGGTTATCTATAATAGAAGATATTTAATTAAATAATATTTAGTAGAAGAGTTATCTATAATTAATTATAATAGATTAAACTAAAATAATAATTATCTATAAGAGATGGCTTAATATGATGACAAGTGTCCCTAAAGTGGTTTCTTTTATTATATAGTACTAGCGGTAAGACCCGTGTGCAAACACGGGTCGTTTCTTAGAAAACCATGCATAACATATATTGACAGAACATATAGATATGTGTATAGATATTTTGCCAAAACGTGTTATTTATTATAGCTAAAAGACAACTATATAAGTAAATATAAAAGATTTTAACAAACTTAATAAAAGATGTCTAACAAACTTAAAGTTTAGATTGTGCAAACACGAGTGGTTTCTTAGAAAACCATGTATAACAAATATAAACGATGATTATAGTTATATATTTGTAGACTTATAAATAAAATAAATAAGTCAGTCAGTAAATACTTAAAGTTTAGAGTATAAAAACTTAAAGTTTAGATTCTGCTGAGTCTTGTTTCTCTTCTGTAAATGTCTGAAAAACCATTTTGATGATGTAATCTTCTTGGGCCTTGTCTTCTTTTGTTAATTGATCCATCTGCTTTTCTTTACTTCTTTGATAAAGGATGCTACCATGTGGAGCAGTGGGTCTCCTGATTGGCAATTTTTGTTGTTTGACTGGAACCACTGCTTCCGGATAATCAGGCTTTTTAGGAGCAGTGGGATCTCTCTTCCTTAACTCTTCCAACTTTTTGTAGGTAGTAAACACCTTTTCTTCTCTCCACCTTGTAACCTGCTTTCTTGACCCATAATCAGCAGTTATCAGCTCTTCTTTCATTCTTTTCAGTTTCAAGGTCCTTTCTGGTACATTTTTCTTGTAATTGGCCCAAACCGAAGGAGTTTGCTTTACGTTGTCTTGAATCATCTTTTGAATTCTGACTGTCTCCTCTTGCAGTTCACTGATGGTCCATTCTTTGTATTGATACTTTTCTGCCCTGTACTTCTTGTATGCTATTATGTATTCAAGATAGTAATTTCTCATGCTTTCATCATATTTTTCTGATAATTTCTGACAAAAGACTTTTGAGAACTGCTCTAAAGTTCTAACTTTACTGAGCAGATATTGATAATTTGTTTGAATCTCTTTGTTAGACTTTCCCTCTGTATCTCTTTTAGATATATCCTCTGCTTGTTGGGCCTTTATTGTGAGATATTCTTCTATATTTCTTGGCAAAGGATAACCTTGAACAGATGGGAGTTTCCTCTTTTCAGGATCATCTTCAGAGTATAAGGATTTGATTTCCTCCCTGACTGCTGGAAGATCTAGAGGATATTGTACTCCTGCAGGGTCAATGGCAGTGTTTTGATTAAAGAGTTGAACTGAAGATAATGGAACAGGGTTTCGAATGGTGACAAGGGACAGTGGTTGTGTAGATGTTAGAGTTGGGGAAGTGTCATCTTCCACTACATTGTTTGTTATTTTTCTCCTTTTGTGCTTTGGAGAAGTTGGTGGTGTATTTATGGTTTCAGTGGCAGAGATTGAAGTAGTTGGTATCTGATTAACACCTGTTGAAACAACTGGTTTTCCAACCACTGTGGTCACTACAACAGTTGATGTGTCAATTGTTGTTTTCTGCTTTTTGGCAGCTAGATTTTGTGATGGTGATATTGTTTTTGGTATGACAGTGGATTGACTGTGGGTTGATGTAGTAGTGATGGCAGTTGTTGAGATAACATCTGTTGATACAACATGAGTTTTAACATCTGTTGGTTTGGAGGTTTGATGACAGGAAATTTTGGGAATTTGAGGAGTTTGTTTTGTGGTTTTGGAAGGTGTGGTTTTGCGTTGACTTACTTTTCTGGTAGGCTGTCTTCTTTTAGGTTTAGAAGTACCCTGCTCTTCTTTTTCCATCAAAACTTTCGTCTCCTCCTCAAACTTTTTAGATCCTTTCATGTTTGCCTTTAATGCAGCAAATGCATTTTGAGTCTCATCAACCCTTTTGGAACCATCTGGTCTTGGGATTTCTACCACAAGTTTGGACATTCCATCTGCTGGCATGTATAAACCATCTTCTTTTCCCTTATTCCCTTTAGTTTTCTCCCACTTTTTGACATCATCAGGATTTTCAACAAAGATGATTGAAGGAGGAGCAGTGCCAGTAGTTTGAAGCAGATGAGCTTTAATGGCTTTGACATCTGCTTGAGTATCTTTGTACCTAGCTTCCATGACATTTCTGACCATTTGAAGTTGAACTTCATGCTGTTGATCTGCATATTGTCTTTGTTTATGAAACAGAGGTTGAAACAGATGCCATAGCTCAGCAGCAGATGGATCAGATGTTGCGGATGGTGCAGCAGTGGGTGTAGCCTTTTGAGCTTGTAACAACTATTGCAACATAGTTTTGATTTCTCCAACAAATGTGTAAAGTTTATCAACCCTCTCCATCAATTCTTTGTACTTTAAACCATCATCCAAGTTAATGGGATCATCTGATTTCCCACCAGTGGTGGTTGTATCAGTGGTTGACTTAGGAAAAAATTTCCCAAAAATCATCCACTGATGCACCTTGTTCTCGGTACTGTGGACTTCTTTCTTCAGCAGAGCTTACCATTTTAAGGTAACCAGCGTATAATGGAAACACACCAGTGGACACTATGGTTCCCAAAGAAGAAATTGCCTTCAAGGGAATCTCACTAATGAAACTATTGTCCAGGTGTAAACCAGTGGGTTCAACAAGAGTAGTAGCTGCTCCACTTAAACTATTGACAGGAATTACTTGTAATTCCTGCAGTGTAGCTTTCTCAATTGTTGGTGGGTTAACAGAGATAGAAACACCAGACTCAGTCACTTGTTGTGGTATATTCTCATTGACACGTGATTGAGAAGAACCGATTTTTATCTGAGCTATATCCAGTGCATCCAACAGACGTATCATTGATTGCGGTGTCCCTGTTGATACAACCTGATCCTTTTGAGAGGATGCAGGAGGAGTTTTAGGCTCAGGTTGAGATCTTTCTTCCATCTGCTGTGAGGAAGTAGCAGCAGTGGTTTTAGGTGACTTTTGTGTTGTCACATGTGTTACCTCTGGAATCTCGTCTTCCAGAGTCACCTTTTTGGTGGGTTTGGAGGGCTTTTGGATAGTTTTCTTTTTGGTCTTTTTGGTGATTTTTTGTGTGGGTTTCACAGATGTGGTTGTGCTTCTGTGATCACCAGGAGCAGTGGGCTCAACAACAGGAGCCTGAGGAGCAGTTGTTACTGCTAAATTCTGCTCAGGTACCTCTGTTTGGGTTTTTAAAGGTTTTGACAGCCTTGTGAATGTTTCAGAAGTTAGACTGTTTATTTGAATAGGATTTCCTTGAATAAGCACATGTGCATTATCCTTTGAAAACTTCTTTTGAACATAAAAACTTAAAAATCTTGGAAACAATAAAAATGATTTCTTATTAACATTCTTAACCATATCATTGAAAATTTCCTGAGAGTAGTTAAAATTTTGTTCAGCCATGATAGCATAGCCCAGGTATTGAATTTTCAATGGTATTTCATTAAAAGTTGTTGTTTTATTTGTCACACACATCAAGAGGGTATGGAATAAAAACCTCGGAGCAGGAGTAAAACTGCCCTTTTCTAAAGTATCCTTTTTCATTTCTTCTTTATACCCTCTCTCAGAGAAATCAGTTTGGTACTCTGTTTTTGGGAAAGAGCTTTTACCTGTAAGATCATTGATTTCAAAAACCTCTGAAATGGTTTGAGGAGTTATGACCACTAGAATTCCCCTTATTGATGAAGTAATAGCTAAGGTCTTTTTGTCCTTAGTTTCAAGCTTTGCATTTTTCCAGAACTCTCGTTGGGTATCCATGTAGATGGTTTCATTGCAAGTTAACAAAGTTTTGTACTTTGAAGATGAAAGTGCATCAATCACGGAATGAAAACCTGTTTTTTACTTGTTTTTGCAAGTGTACTCACGTAGTTATGACGGATTTTGAATGGCAGATCCATGATTAATCTAAGGTAGTTAATAACGAAGGAAGAAGATGAGTGATTTGATAGAATTTGATGAAAACTGCTTTTGAAAGGAATTTTGAATTCGACTCGACAGTAAAAACCCTGTTTGGGGTTTTGATCAGGGTTTTATAGGTGGAAAAAGTGAATGCTGACGTGGCAGCAGTTACAAAAGATCTGACGGCTAAGTACTGTCCATGTGAGAACCTCTGATGAATAATGGATGACAGTTTTTAGGAAACCACTAATGAATCAATATCAGTAGTTTACAGTGCTGAAAATGAAAACAGTAACTGACTATAACTATCAGTGGATAGACTATCAGTGAATTAAAACACTGACCTTTAACAACAGTCATTTTATAAACAGTGATTCAAGCATGTTCCTTCTCCCCAAAAAAACAATATTTTAACCCATCAGTGGTTTCAATCCCCTTCAACCTCCACAAAACACTATTTTAACCAAACACTGGTTTTAAACCACCATTTTAACCAAACAGCTGTTTCAACCACACTTTTCTCAACAGTAGTTCCAAACATCTATTTTCATCCATCTGTTGAACAAAGTTAACAGATGTACCAACTACTGTTTTATTTTCAAACATCTGTTCCCAATAACAGAGCTTTGATCATTTAAACATACTTTGCCAATATTACAGTGCTGAAAATGAAAACAGTAGCTGACTATAACTATCAGTGGATAGTCTGTCAGTGGATTAAAACACTGAGCTTTAACTACAGTCATTATATAACTCCAAAAAACAATATTTTAACCCATCAGTCATTTCAATCTCCTTCAACCTCCACAAAACACTATTTTAACACAACAGTGGTTTTAAACCACCATTTTAACAAAATAGCGGTTTCAACCACAGTTTTCTCAACAGTAGTTACAAACATCTGTTTTCATACATCGTCAATAGATGTATCAACCACTGTTTTATTTTCAAACATCTGTTCCCAATAACAAAAATTTAATCATTTAAACATACCTTTGCCAATATTACAAGCTTTTACACTCTCAAACCTAAATATTTATATACTTAATTTAAATAACAAGCATGGTTAATAATTTTAACAGAACTAATTATATAAAAACTACAAGTGTCAAACAACATACAAAGTTCATCCATCTGTTGACCCAAGTCAACAGATGTATCAACCACTGTTTTATTTTGAAACATCAGTGGATAGTCTATCAGGGGATTAAAACACTGAGCTTTAACTACAATCATTATATAAACAGTAATTCAAGAATCTTCCTTCTCCAAAAAAACAATATTTTAACCCATCAGTCATTTCAATCCCCTTCAACCTCCACAAAACACTATTTTAACACAACAATGGTTTTAAACCACCATTTTAACAAAATAGCGGTTTCAACCACAGTTTTCTCAACAGTAGTTACAAACATCTGTTTTCATACATCTGTTGACCAAAGTCAACAGATGTATCAACCACTGTTTTATTTTCAAACATCTGTTCCCAATAACAGAGCTTTGATCATTTAAACATACCTTTGCCAATATTACAAGCTTTTACACTCTCAAACCTAAATATTTATTTACTTAATTTAAATAACAAACATGGTTAATAATTTTAACAGAACTAATTATATAAAAACTACAAGTGTCAAACAGCATACAAAGTTCATCCATCTGTTGACCCAACTAAACAGATGTATCAACCACTGTTTTATTATGAAACATATGTTCGCAATAAAAGAGCTTTGATCATTTAAACAGACCTTTGCCAATTGATATTCGCTAATTTACACATATTTTAGTCCCCCGTTTTACCCTTATTTTATGCGTTTTCGGCCGTAAAACCGTCATTCGGATACTTAATTATCTACACTTTTGTTTACAGGCCTAAAACAGCATACCAGACAAGATGATAGCGAAAACGAGGACTTTCCGGACAAAACGGTGAAGCTGCGAACCTTCTGTTAGAAAACTGACCTGGGCGTGTGGAACGGTCGTGCGACCTGATGCACGACCGTGCATCTCCGATAAATCATGAAAGGCCCGGCAGTGAACGAGGGTGCAACTCCGCGTGCAGGGCATTGAAGGCCAACCCGGGAATGCACGGTCGTTCCAGATCTTGCACCCCGTGCGGATCCGATGATCCAGCCAACCTCGGAACTGAACGACCAGTGCGACCAGGCGTGCAACAAGAACCCGGTAATGAACGACTGTGCCTTATGAAGAACGGTCGTGCGATATCGAATCTGGTCAAAGATCTGATGACGTCATGCAGTATGGTGGACCATCCCCAATAATTGCTTAAAGTGCACGGTCGTGCCACAGGAAGAACGACCGTGAGACATCAAAAAAATATAAAAACAGAACAGAAGTTCGGAATTCTGGAATTTTGGGAGCTTCACAGGCGATTTTACAGGCTCCGGAGGCTTTGCTTTTGACCCGGATTCAAGCCACATTGCCCGGTTTAGCTCGGTTACTATCCGGATTCTCATTCTTATGCTTGTTTATGGTTTGGTTTCTCAAATCTTTCCATAATTTTGTTATGTTTCAAGCATTTAGACTGATTATAGCCTTTGGGCAAAAACACAACAATCCCTTGCTTGATTGTAACCATTAGTATGTTAACCTTTGTTTGTAATGACATTTGGAAGTATTTTCTATGATTATCTTCGATGATTAGTTTGCAACCTTGTTATTGATATTGATTTCTTGATTATAAGTAATTGTGTTGGATGATTGGTGCTTGGTTAGTTAAGATAGTTGAAAAATGAAGCTTAATTAATCATGTATTAGTAAACTTTTAATTTGGTTAACTAGTTTAACTTGGTTAAAATGTGGGCACCATGATACTAGAAATGGTTAGTGGTTTAATAAAATGTAATTATTGTTAATCAAGAAAGCTTGCCCTCACGGATGGACTCTAACGGGTTAGATGGTGTTGTTAAGAATTCTTGCCATGATTTGTTAGCTTAGTTAGTAGTTTCGGCCAAAATTGCTATCTTGGTGAATTATTGTGCAAGATTTGTAAAATGAACTCGGTTGTGATTTAATCTAGTTTATGCTTGTCTCGGTGGTTGCATTGTGTTTATCGTTGTTGCTTTCCTTGATTAAGTGCGGTTAGAAAACTCCTAACGGATGACTAACTTATTTTTAGGAGATTTTTGTAGACATTTATCAATTGCACGTTAAAGAACAATTTTAGGTGGTTAAAGTGTGTTTATCGTTTTAACTTTCCGAATGATTGTCATGTTAGGATTCCTGAAAGGGATACTAATCGTCTTAAAATGGAAAATTGATCGAATGCTTCTAGTGCCAAAACTGACTTAGATGACATGCTTTGGTTGTGTATTAAGCAAGGCTATTTATATATAATTTACTATGTTTTATAAGTATTTATTTATGCTTACTTTAGGTGTATTAAAACCAAAACAACTTATGTTTTTACCGGTAATTTAGTGGCAAAGGTCTAGTATTATTTCTCTGCCCATTTCCGTGGATCGATACTTGGTTCTTACCGATACTTTACTACATATATGACGGGGTACACTTGCCCTTTCGTGTGTGTTTTGATGTAAAAGTAATAATCACTTTTATAAATTTAAAACCAAATCGTGTGTATAGTCGCGCACGACCACCAATATTACAAGCTTTTACACTCTCAAACATCAATATTCATTCAATAAATTTTAACGCAGCAAATAACAGAGCTTTGATTAATAATTTTAACATAACTAATTATATATAAAATACAATTGTCAAAACAGCAAATAGCATTCAATAAAATACAGGATCCTAATTCCTAATCAATTGGTGAATCAGTAGTCTCGATAAGTAAAGCTCCTTTCGGACCGTTGAAGTTGTCAACATGTTGGAGGTATTTCAGAAGTTCGTTGCTGAGATCAACTTCAATCATATCCCCCCAGATGCTTATTATCAGCCATTTGTTGTCTTCAAGTATATTAGTCCTTCGGCGCCTATCTACATAATCAACTACACGAGGATTATTGAAAACAAACACCTTCATCCAGCCTTCTTCTTCAAATCTGAGCAAATCAGCAGTTAGCTCAGCAGACTTTCCAATAACAATCATATGCAGCCTCTTTGCGATGGTCAAAAAATGCCCTTGGCAAGGATTGACTACAATACTCTCGGGAAAATGAAGCATTCTGAAAGTCTCACTTAGAACATCAAAAGCAACGATGTTCCTCTCACCTAGTGGATACCACTAATTTGAAACCATAAAATATATGGTTTTATCATCATAAACTCCTGTAGACCATGAATCCACTTGAACCATAATTGTTTACGCTACCGGCATTTATTGTTCACCATGACTCACGACGTCGTGAGTAAACACGAGCAGCAGTTACATTACGGTAACATCTGATGTTCAGCACTTTCAGATCATTGAACTGATCAAAATAAATTCCACCAGTATCAGAGTTTCGATGATGACTGTAATTGAAGTAGTCATCACACAAAACCTTATAGCGCCTGGTAGTTGGATTCCAAAGAATCAACTGACAGCAAATCCCTTGATTACAAACTAACAACAAACCATTAAATGGCGATAGAATACATAAGTTGCTAGGGTGGACATTGTTAGGAAAACTTAAGGTTTTGCTTCTAACAACATTCAAAGTTCCAGCAACTACGTCGTCAATGACAATTGACGTATCTTTAAAGGATAATAGTTTATTTTGTACTGAATCTCCTATTCGGAGAGCATGCATCATCTGAAATGCATGACTTGACAATTCGCTGTAAAAATTCTTGGAAAGACATTTAAAACGACCAATATCTTCTGCAGAGAGCCTTGTGAAAATCTCGTAAACAATCACTTGAAACCCATTTCTTTCCATTCTGAAGAGAGCCTTGTGAAAATCTCGTCAACAAACTTTTGAAGATGATTGAGTAGATGGATGAAAACGGTAATGATCAAAACCACTGCCCAATGTATTTTATATACCCAATGAAGGTGGTTATGACTAAAGAATATGATGCGACAATCGTTAGGCTTTTAATGCATTTACATGGGAAAAATATAAAATTAAACACGTTATTATAATTAAAAATAACCTATTCATTTACCTATAAGACGCCTTTAACATAAGAAAGAAGTGATTGAGTGATGTGCATTAATTGCAAAGTACATATCCCGAGGCATTTTGAATTTGAAATTACCGGCAATTTTTTTACCACTGCTATGTTATATGTTTACCAAAGGAAACATCTGCTAAGTTATACTTTCTTAGCTATGGGCAGTAGTTTACACTCTTGAATGTGGGCCAGACCTTTGACATTTAAATATAGAGCAATAGTTTAAAATACAAAGATATTGCGAACATCTGTTTAAGCCTCTCCTGTTTCCAACAGTAGCAAGTCAATCAGATGTTGGCAACAACAGATGATAGCAATTGACAACAGTAGCAAGTCAAACAGCCGTTAGAGCAGCAGATGATGATTTAGAGCAGATGATCTCTATACACTAACAGAAATTGATACAATATCAACATAATCTAATTAAACTCAGAAACAATTTCACTTATACATCAAAAGTCCCAATCTGCAATTACACGATGATAATAAAAATTAGATAATAATACTAATTCAGCTTAAAATTACAACCAAACTTTAAAATCTAACAACACCACCAAGAAATTTACGAACCTAACAGCAAAAATTTAGTGCTTTTAGCTTTAAATTGCATCAATGTATATCTTCGAGAATCGCCATGAACTCCACGGAAGTACTCAATGCATCAACATCAGGTCTTTCCTGCGGGTTCTACATCATCATCATCTGCCCCAAATCATATACATAATCATCATTTAAATGAACATTATTAATGATCTTTCTTTTGTGTTTAATTTAACTTTATGCTTGTTTTAATACAAACCTATAATAACCCGCAGCAGATTGTATGAATTTCAAACAACTGGGATTAGACTGAAATATAAACCGAGAATTAGAGTATATCACTTGAAAATTAAGAATTCAAAATTTTAAAACTGGAATAGCAAAAAACACATACTTTACACGAAGTTGAAACAATGACACTGCAAACAACTGTAGAACAATCATCATCATCATCATCATCATCTGCAGGAAAGAACATTACTCTAGTAAGATAAAATGTTATCTTACAGCAGTAGCAGATCCTTTCTTGCGTTTAGTAGGAACTACTGCGGGTTCTACATCATCATCATCTGCCCAAAATCATACACATAATCATCATTTAAATGAACATTATTAATAATCTTTCTTTGTGTTTAATTTAACTTTATGCTTCTTTTAATACAAACCTATAATAACCCGCAGCAGATTGTATGAATTTCAAACAACTGAGATTAGACTGAAATATAAACCGAGAATTAGAGTATATCACTTCAAAATTAAGAATTCAAAATTTCAAAACTGGAGTAGCAAAAAACACATACTTTACACGATGACAATGAAACTGGAAACAACTGTAGAACAATCATCATCATCATCATCAACTGCAGCAGACCATTCACAATCAACATTTAGTCATAACTCAGATAACAAAACTTTAGTAAAAATCAAAAAGAAAAACAAACATAATCATATATATCACATTACCATGATCAAGGAAAACCACATATCCCCAAATTTTTTTCTGAAAGTGGGACAGAGAGAGCTTCAGTTTTCTGTTATCCTTTATGAACAAATGCCGAGTATTGAGAAGAAGGGGTTTGAGGGAGAGATACATTAGAAATGTGGTTTGAAAATACAAAAGTAGAGAACACGTTTATATAAGAAGATAATTGACAGAAGTGAGTGAGTGACATGCATTAATTGAAAATTACATATCCCCATGCATTTTGAATTTCAAATTACCCGCATTTTCAAAACAGCTGCTGCTAGGTATACATTTGCCAAAGGCAGCATCTGCTACTTTCTTATAGAAGAGCAGATGTTTGCCCTTTGGAATGTGGGCCAGACCATTTGAATACACAAGACAGTGGTTCGTAAATCAAATTAAAGTGATTTATATATTAGGCTTTATGATGTAATAATGAGATAAGAAAAGCCTTGTTGGCCACCCTCTCCTGCTGACAAATCAGCTTTTCTTATGTCATTGAGATTTCTCCTTTATAGAAAGTATAGATAGATTTTGTTACATATATAATAAAAAAGAATATACATGCAATTTTTATATGAAAAAAATAATAGCTTTGTCACATAAGGAAAAACAATAGCCAGTGTCCTCCTCCCTCTATCAAACAACGTATCGTTACCAAACTTTAAAATTACCCACCAAATTGTAATTATAATGCTATGAACCAAAAGTTTCTTTACTCAAGCCACTTAGAATAAGTATTAGTTAGTTACCCTCATAATCTTAATTAAATAAATATTTTATTTCTACCAACATATTTCCTAGGTGCTCAACACATTTAGAAAATATGTAACGTTTTACAATTTTTTTCTATCTCTACAACTGATAAATACTAAAAGTTGTAATCCATTGTTATGTGTTGCACACCAATGACGTTTTCCCTATATAAAACTGATTTATATAAAGAAGCTGTAAATTAGTTTCTGTCTTAGTTTATAAAATTTAAAACATCCTTCACCTTAACAGAAAAAATAAACTGAGTTAGTGATTTGGATGAAAATTTAAATAGCATGTATTTAAAACTGAGTTTGGATGAAAAACTGAGTTATTTTTTTTTTTCATATAAAAATTACATGTATATTTTTTTATTATATATGTAACAAAATTAATTAAATAAAAGAAATTTAAAAGAGTTTGAGTAAATTGCCAAAATCGTCCCTGTGGTTTTATATTTGCCAGTTCCATCCAAATATCCTCAACTTAACAAAAAAAATAAACTAAGTTAGTGGTTTGGATGAAAATGGTAAAAAGTTACAAACGTTGTGGGTAATTTGGTACAAAAGTGTCATTTTGGACGAAAATGGCAAACGTGCCCAAACCTCAGGGACGATTTTGGCAATTAACTCAATAAATTAATACTAAATGTTATCCTAATTTATTAAAAATATAACTTTTTTTATTATTTGGTATACAAAATTATATTTATTCAACTCGTGTAAAACGCGGGAATTTTAAAGATATAACTTTTTTATTATTTGGTAGATTTTTCAACCCGACTATACACGGGTTTTTTAAAAATACGACGTTTTTAGTATTTAATATACAAAATTACATTTATTTAGGATATAATTTTTTTTTTATTATTTGGTAGATTTTTCAACCCGACTATACACAGGTTTTTTAAAGATACGACGTTTTTAATATTTAATATACAAAATTACATTTATTTAGTCTGTGTAATACACATGATTTTTAAAGATATAATTCTTTTTTAGATACATTCAACACGTGTAATATACGGGGTTTTTAAGAATGTAATTTTTTTATTATTTGGTAGATTTATTCAACCCGATTATACATGAGTATTTTAAAGATACGACGGTTTTAGTATTTAGTATGGAAAATTACATTTATTTAATCTGTGTAATATATATGGTTTTTAAATATATAACTTTTTTTTATTATTTGATATATAAAATTACATTTATTTAACCCGGACAATATACAGGGTTCATAAAGATATAACTTTTAATTATTTAATATATAAAATTAAATTTATTCAACCCGTGTAATACACGGGGTTCTAACCTAGTAGAGTTTTAAAAGAAAGATATATCAAACTTTTAAAACCTACATATTGATATGTAAATCTACCCGGTTTTTTTTAGTTTTTAAATATTTTTGATAGTATCCTCTCACATCAGTGTCGGGGGGGGGGGGGGATAGTGCACGGTCCTCACAACCACTGAAGTGATCCCACTCCAGGAGCCGCTACCCGACCAAGCTAGCTCCGCGATGAATTCCTCTTGCCGAGTTCTTACCTTGGGCGACATATGTCACTCCCAAGATTCGAACCCGATACCTCTAGAAAGAGATGGGTATCAGTGGCCAACTGGGCTACCCAGTTGGTTACCTCTCACATCAGTGTCTCATCATCAATAAATATATCCATACACTCGTTGGTCCCCAACGTTATTGCTCTTCATTAATCCACATAAATATCACCCCAAATCACTATGACTATAAACCATTTCTTCGTAATTGTCACCATCTCAAGAAATCAAACCTTTGACCGTGGTTTGGGTGAATAATGCCCTTTACCCTAGGGGGTTTTCCGCCACGTGTCAGTACAGACATTATTGGCCATTTTTTTCTAAAATTTGTGTAGTGGGGATGTGGACATTATGTTAAAGGGTGTAAAAAATTAAATAAAAATAAAAAAACCAACAAAAAACACCTATTGGATTAAAAAAGGGAAGAGTTAATGCTATTGGCCAAATACAATCCTAGAGAGCGTGATTTAAATCACACCAAGTGAATTTTTTGGCCAAAAAACGCTGAATAACGCCCAAGGAGCGGGTGCCGGGCGTGATTGGGCGTGATTTGGGGGAGAAAACGCCCAAATATTGCCCACTACGGATGGTCTTAATTAGGTTCAAACACATACAAACACACTTAAATACTTCTCATTTTGTGGCAATTAACAATCAAAATTTAATATCACACAACGTTACAAACCCTAGTTGATAAGATTTAGTTTAAACTCTAACTAGTACACCATCACAAGCTCAAACAAAGGGTTATAGTTACGTGGGGCAATGGGGGGGGGGGGGGTGACATCGGCACAAAAGGTTAATGTGATAGGCTTGTATATGTGGATTGTATGCCTTTTTATCATGTTTGGTTTTGTGGAGGTGATGGATATCATGGATGGCGTGAGAATGAGGAGGTGGCTGGTGAAGTGTTTAGTGAAAATGAAGAGACTACTAGTGTGATAAGACCATGCGTAATGGGGCGTTTTTTTTAAAAATTTTTGCCCGAAAACGCCCTATAACGCCCAACCTCCCATTACAGGGGGCGTTTTCAGGCGTTATTTTCGAAAAAAAAAGGGGCCGGCGTTTTTATTTAAACGCCCAAATCTCTGCCATGCTTTTGACTTTTGTGGCTCACCTTTACTTTTCAACTTGTTCCTCCAATCACTTTTCAAGCTTTTGTCTGACATGTGCTTTTCACTTTTTTTTTTTCATTAAAAATAATATGGGCATTATAATTCTTCACCACTACACCACTTTTGCTATAATGCCCCCTTGCTGACTAGGACGCCACATGGCGCAAAACGCCCCATGGTGGGGGCATTATAGTGTTCTACCACTACACATGGTCTAACAAGATGGGCATTCGCATATAGTCGCTCGTAAACTACTTGTTCCTAGCTTGCTAAAAGTTGTAGTTGAGTTAAATCTATTCATACGTTGGAGTTCGACCACTACTAGAAAATTAAATTTTTTCTACAAAAGTTTCTCACAAATTTCCCACAACTCAAATTTTGTTATAAGTTTTCTACAGTTTTTCTAACAGAAAAGAAAACAGAAAAAAACCCAAAACTTTTCTCCAATTTTCCAAAAAAATTGCCACACAACAACCATTGTAGTAGTTTCGTCACAACATGTATTAGCTTTTCGACAAAATTCAGACAAGATAAATTAAAAGTTTATATAATTTGTAACCACAACAAAATAAATAATTAAAAAATAAAATTTCTAAATTTGTCGGAAAGTTGTAACAAATTGATAACGTTTGCTACATATTTTCGACAAAAAAAAGTTAATCTATTTTTCATTTCTTAATTTTTGAAAAGTAAATAATTTAGAGAAAAAAAATTAAATTTGTCGGAAATTGGTAGCAATAATACGATATTCGAGTCGGGTTTCGAGTAAAAAGGACAAGCCTAATTGGTATGGCCATGTTGAAATAAAATAGATGTAAATAAGTAGGAAATAGAGTTATTCACTAGATGATAATAGGTTTGCTAAGGCATTTAACAATAATATGATATTCGAGTCGGGTGTCGGGTAAAAAGGACACGTCTAATTGGTATGGCCATCTTGAAACAAAATAGATGTAAATAACTAGGAAATAGAGTTATTCACCAGATGATGATAATAAGTTTGATCTGAAGCAGTTCTTATATAATTCAAGATGGCCATACCAATTAGGTCTGTCCTTTTTACCTGGAACCCGACACCTGACTCGAATATCGTATTTGGAAAAATAAAAGGTTAAGATTCCTTCTCATCCGATTTAGACAAAATAAACTTTTTGTTTGATCTTAACCTATACATATTGATACTAATAATATATATGTTAGTGAAGATATATAATTATATTGATAAGTACATTTGTTGTTTTGATGATTATAGAATTTGAAGAACATGTTACATAATTTAGAAGATATAAATATTTATATGTTCACACTCTATATCCTAAGAAACAAACACAAAAACTCATATGAACACTAAAAAAGTAAACAAGGAAGAAGAAGAAAAGTGGCCAGATTGAAGATGGTAGATGCATAGTTTGATGACGGATCAACATCATCACATCAACTATGCTTTAATAGAATTTCTAGTCTGGATAAAAGTGATGTGATTCAGGATGGTTAATGCAAAGTTTGATCATGATGTGATCGTGTTCCCTTTTGCAAAAACGATTTTTTTCCAAAAATCATTTATCAAGCCAAGATCAAGATTGGACATCCTGACACATTCAAGATGCATTCAAATCGGTATTGTAAAAAGCGCAACTAGACAGCGATTAGTCGGCTATTAATCGCTAGTCGGCCAGTAACTGAGTAATTTTTCGTTAATCAGTCCATTAATCGCTAGTCGGGCCTAGTCGGACCTAACCGGGCCTAGTCGAACCTAATCGGGCTTAGTCGGACCTAGTCGGCCAGCCAAAAATCGGCGATTCCAGACAGATTCCGCCAAAAAAACCTGTACATTCCGGCCAAAACCTCTAAATTCCGGCCGGTTTCCAACCAAACCATGTGAACTCCAACAATTAATCTTGTATACTTAAAAAAATAAGTTGAGTAAGAGTTAAAACCTAGCTATTTAAAATATTTACCTATAAAAATGTGTACATGTATACATAAAACTGAAAATTACATATAAAAAACCCGATCCGATTAATCCCGAGTAGTTGCTAGTCCCCACCTCACCAGCCGCCAGCGCTAAGGGAAGAAGGTCCCGTGCCAGGGGTCGATGTGTTAAAACGCCCCCACTCATATCCTGGAGGCATCTCATCCTCAAACTCAAGTGCTAAAGACCTAGTTATTGCCGGAGCAGAAACTGCCGTTGTAATATTCACTTACGTTGTATTTCCTTTGCCGATGGAAGTCGAAACGGTGCTAGCCATTGCAGTACTTGCGTTCAGAGCACTCATCGTGGTTATAGATTCTTAGTATTTCAGGTCCCACGGATGACGCCAATGTAGAAACGTCACCTGAGATACGTACCTTGACTGGTTGATCCGATTAAGAGTGGCCCGATCTTCGGTCTACAAAACAGAACACTGTTAGGACTTGTTACAGGAATGGGGTTATTCCTATAACCACCCTCCGGCATGAGAATAAGTATTCGTATGTGGGAGTAGAAGAGAATGTAATGAGAGAATTGTATATCTTACCTTTACGATAACATCTCCTATTTATAGTTATGGGTGAGTTAGGGTTTCCCCTTAAGTCAGGAAGTCGATTGACAACATCTCCTAACTTTTCAGAGATTCTTCCGTACCTATATTTGGATGGGGATATCTCTCGTATCTTAGTTATTATTATATCTTTAATGATGGTTATCCGACCCGGAATGACCGGGCCGGTTCATTCCTTTACAACAACATAATAATGTTAATCATACTAATTAACAAGAAATACAAATAATACGAATGTAATTAAGTTTATAACATCATTAATGAACACCATATATGACTTTGCCCATAGAAAAAGGCTCATTTCTATTTTATCCTTGTTATAATATGATGATGGTACGCATAAAATAAATAGACATGGAGAAAGAAAAATAAGTAGACATGTGTTAAGGTCATATTATTTAGATGTAACCTTGGTATAATGTGATGATAACACGTGTAAATAAATAGATATGGCAAAGAAAAATAACTAGACTTGTGTTAAGGTAATATTAATTAGAAGAATAAAATTAAAAAAATAATATTTATATCATTTCCAACTATATATGATTATTGAATTAATAACATATGATTCAAACATCGTCAAAATAGTATATTATATGCTACGGTATTGTAAATCAAAGTTTACGAATGACACATTGAGATTGGTTATGAATTATGATTCATAGTATACATATCAAACATATCATAATCATATGCTACAGAATTGCTGATCAGCTTTTATGAATGACACATTGAGATTAGTTATGATGCATGCATGTCAAACACATCATAATCATATGTATAGTATATGTGCATGTCAGCATGTGCATGACCCACAAACTGGGGCTTTGAACGAGTGAAGTGCATATGATATGGAAAAAGTCATGCAGGCCTGTGAGGATGCATCCACCAACACCATTCATTTAGCACATGATGATGCACTTTCACTTCAGATTTTGTTAACTGTAGCCTTTAATTTGTCACTATTCTTCGTTCTCTTCTTTCCCAAGTAATTATTTACATATCTTTTCAACCACAATAATAATAATAATAATAATAATAATAATAATAATAATAATAATAATAATAATAATAATAATAATAATAATAATAATAATAACAATAACAATAACAATAACAACAATATGCAAACTTCAGCACTCAATGATTAAATGCCAAGTTTTGCATTAAACGTTTTTATTTCACAAAATCATGAAAACTAATTAGATGTTTTTCATTAACACTCTAAGGCATTGGGAGGTTACTTGTTACATGAGGTTGTTTTATTTGTTAGCATTTTACCCGTTTGAGCCGGAGATTGTTTTAATGAAGTTTAATTTTCAAAAAAAAAAAAAAAAAAAAAAAAAAACTTGTTACATGAGGTCTTGGATTCAATGTCAAACAAGGTTGATAATTTGGTGTAATTTAGTAGTAATTATGAATTGTTTACCATTAGCCGTTTAAAATAATTAGGTGTTTTTATTTATTTATTTTTTGAACGGCTAAATCACATCATGTCTGACCTTTACACGATATGAACTCACTACCATTTGATTAGAGAATACATTACTTTATTGTAAGTGAGATGTTATTGGTACGGTTTTTGTTTGTTTGTTTTGTTTTCTTTTTCACTGAAAACATCAAAGATCAAAATGTATTTTTTTTTCAAAAAGTATTTTACATGATTTTTTAATGGCTAATGCTATTAGTTTTATTGAAATGTTTGAATATTTGTAGAAAAAAAAAGGTTATTACATGCTCTTTAAACAACAAAATAAATCAATCTCATTCTTGATACTACTACAAAATATTTGATTTATTCCTTCAAGTATAACTCTACTTTTGAAGAAAAAATTTCGGGTATTAAGTTGGACCGTTTCAAAAACATGGTAAACACTAAAAATAACCAGATTCTATCGACCTATAAAAACCGGCATTTAATAAAACCTTTGAACCTTGTTATTTGTAGGCAAACAACTAGGCTTTGTTTATCTGCCAGTGATGGACCCAGGAATTATAATATGAGGATATAGATGAGGAATTTAACCAAACTTTAAAAATGTGTAGTCAGAATTTTTGCCTATAAAATACATTAATTTTCTAAGGGGCGCCGGCCCATCCAAGCTTCCACTTGGGTCCGTCCATGTACCTCGCCATGGGAAGTTGAGAAAAGAATTAGAACGCAAATTTATATAAACAAACGGACTCTAGTGATGTTTAGGGTCTGTTTGGTTTGCAGAATCCAATCGGAATTGTGATGGAATTGGAATTAATTCCCTTGAAAATTAATGTTTGGCTGACACACGATAGAATTGGAATTTGAATATATTCCAACATTCATTGGAATTTAAAAATCCTTCACATCAATAATGGAATTTTAACTTTCCAATGAAATGTTAATTAATTACCAAAAGTACCCATCTAATCCCATTTATAAAGTTACCAGCCAAACATAATACAAAATTTGAGTGGAATTAATGCCAGTTCCACCAAACTCCAATGCCTTTTAAGATTTCAGTTCATTTAAAAAAAAAAGTTCTACGAACTAAACAACCCCTTAGAAATCACTTGTTTATATTTTTTGTTAAAAAAAAATATGTTTTTGGATATATTTGTTTATATATCATATGTAGCTGTAGAATCTCATTTCCAACACTTAATCTCGTTCTTTGCTAATATAAAATTGTTAGTCTTTAGTTACCAAAAAAAAAGTTCACAAATGAGATGCGGTTCCTTATTCGTGCTAAATGACGAACTATGGGTTAACTGATCAACGCAACCAATAGTTTAGCAAGCCTAATAATGTGCATGAAAAAATAACTCAACCAATGGTTTAGCATTCGGTGGCTCTTGGCTCTATTTACCACTTCATTTTCATATTGGCAAATAGGATGATTGGAAGTTTCAAAAGGGTAAAAACAAAGCTCCTCTATGTGGGAAGTATAACTTTGATACAATAAATCCCAATAAGGTTGATGATGTATTTTCTTTTATCTATATTTTTGAACGACGAGCTGGCATCCAGCTTATTTCAAAGGGTGAGAACAAGCTCTTAAATCCTCTCCTTAAGTTCGATTCCTTCCCAATGATGATCGCCCATGTTTACAAAATTTGCACTTAGTAGGAATCGAACCAAAGATCTTTCAGGAGGAAACCACTTAGTGGAAAATCCCTGACAAATGGATAATTTATTTTTTTCAACTTTTAACTTGTCAAGTGCTAAAATGTGATCGAATTTATGATGAGTCTACTATGTAACACTTGATTACTTGCATGTCACTTTCGAGAAAAAAGAAAAAAAAGGGCACTTCTAAATTCTAATAAAAAAACTTGTTATTTGAGGAAATTTATTTTTTCGAATGTAAATGAAAATGAAAAACAAATAGAGCACACTTTTTTTTTCTAAAAAACGCATTCAGTAAGTAAAATTTTAAAAATTTGTGCATAAAGCGATTGTTTTAACTAAAATCGGTTATATTAAATGAATAAAAAATAGGAAATTTTTGGTTAGGATCCGGTTGAATAACACTATTCTTTCAATTATGTTTCCTTTGGATCAAGTAAACGTAACTTGTTTGAAGGCACTAAACAAACTACAAACTTAGGGACTATTTTATATGTTTTTTTTTTTTAGTAAACTGCCATTTTAGTCCCTGTGATTTGGTCATTTTTGTCACTTTAGTCTAAAACTCAAACCTTTTACATCTGGGGCCCTGTGGTTTCAGTTTTATTGCCATTTTGGTCTAAAAATGAAATCAGGTCATATTTGTCTTATAAAATCCTGCTATTTTGTCCTTTTCCTCAGGGGCAAAATGGTCATTTCTTTTTTATAAATAAATACCAGATTTTATAAGACAAATATGACGTGATTTACCCCTGAGGAAAAGAACAAAATTGCAGGATTTTATAAGACAAATATGACCTGATTTCATTTTTGGACCAAAATGGCAATAAAACTGAAACCACAAGGACCCAGATGCAAAAGGTTTGAGTTTTGGACTAAAGTGGTAAAAGCGACTAAACCTTAGGGACCAAAATAGCAGTTTACTCTATGTTTTTTAAGCCGCAAATTACCCTTTCACCTTTTCAATAATTTCAGTAACAAAACTCTCCCCATTTACCCAGACTTAGGTTCAACAATTTTGAACTAAAATGTTTATAGTTGGTGAAGTTAATTTTTTTTAAGTTTAATGTTGTGAATGAATTTAATATAGATGTCACCAATGGTAATTAGGTGTTTAGGATTCGATGCGAATTCGAATAATTCGAAATTCGACTTAATTCGATTCGTTTATCAAGAATTTATTTCGATTATAAAAATTCGAATTCGGTTCTTTCGAGTTCAGTAAATCGAATACAAACAATTTTAAATTCGATTCAAAATTCAAATTCTAGTTAACCGTGTTTATTTATTTATTATATTTGTATAGAGTAAACTGTCATTTTCATCCCTAGGTTTAGTCACTTTCTCACCACCACATTCTCACTCTACCCCAACCATAGGGAAATCTAGCTCCGCCAATGGTAGGGCCACATCCGCCTCCACTGTCTCTTCCGACAACCACCCCACAAAGAACCGTCGCCACCCCATTTCTTCCTCTCCATCTTTTTCTTCTTTCCAGTCACAAATTGATTTTGCTTCTTTTTCACTTCCTCTCCATCCTTTTCTTCTTTCCAGTCACAAATTGATTTTGCTTCTTCTTCAAAGTATCTGGTTCTTCATGTTAAAACGATTCTTGATTTGTCAATGGTGGTCCGTTTCTGATCTAAGTGTGGTTCTTCATTTCCTTCATCATCAAATCGACATTTTTTTTGGAAAAAAACGAGATTGGTTGTGCTGGTGTTTCAGGCGAGGGGTGTTAATTTGTTCATTTGTTTTTTGAGTAGTTTATGTGATTGAAATCAAGTAGATTTGTGCAAAAGTGAGGTGGGGCGTTTGAAGACATTGGTAAATTTAGATGCTTTGAAATAAGATGATTTGTTATTCTTTTCAAGGGTTTAAAAGTGGTGAATAATTTAAAAGTGATGAATAATCGAGAGTATAAAAATGAACAAAAATAAAATATACAAAAGGATATAATTACCCCTCATATAACGGTAAAAACTGTATGAGGTTAACAAAGTGGATGAAAACGGCTAGTTTTTGAAAACCATAGGGGCGGTAATGCAAGAAAAAACCATTTTGGATGAAGGTGGCAAAAGTGATTGACTCATACCAGCCACATTAAGTGAATTGGAATTTATTCGAATTTATCCGAATTCGATTCAGATCAGAGTTGTTTTTTCAAAGACGAATTTGAATTTGAATTGAATTGGCTAATTTTTAATCGAAGTTTTAACTCTTTACTTATTTGCCTTGAATGGAGCCTAGTTGAATTTTCGGATTGTTTTTTTTTTACTTATAAACTAGCTCTATGTACCTAAACTTTTTAAGATTCTCAAATGATAAATATGATCACTCAAAGCAAACATACTTATTCCTTCCTAACACTACCTAAGCCAATTTACATATTTATATCAACATGTCGACTTACCCATTACAAAACTCCGGTAAAGGAAAGAGCAATACATCCCATTTAAAAATATATATCTATATATATATATAAATGAGATGTGATTTGGGCTATGTGGCATTGGATTTGGGACAATTTTGCTGATGTGGCAACCTCATTTATTGAGTTTAGGAGGGAAATCACATATAGCTTCTACAATCTCGATTTTAACACAAAAAAGCGGGATCCGAAATGTTTTGGGTCGGGATCAATTTGATATGGAGCATTAAGTCAGATACTATATATTGTTTTTAACAAACCCTAATGCTTCACAGCCACAATTTTTGTTCATCGCTCTGTTCTTCTCCAATCGATTCAAACCCTAATTAGCCTCCCTCACATTTATCGCTCTACTGCTATCATCATCATCTTCTGCAAATGATTCAACAAATAGGTACACTCTTTGACAAACCCTAAATATCAACACGTCTGTTCTTCTTCTACGTTGATTCATCATCCAGAATTTATAGGTATTGTCTTTGTCCTTCCATTTTACAGCCTGATGTATGGGTTAATTTCATTTAATTAGGTTTTATTTTCTGTGCAGCCTTGGATTCAGATCGAGTTTTGCTTTTCAATCGATTATACACTCCAAATGCTTAGGGTTTTCCAATCCTTCATTTCCGTTTTACATTGCAGTCGCCTGTTCTTCTCCATCTTCAAATCTTCGATCTTCATATGCATACACAAAATTGAACAAGATTTTGCTGTTCTTAATTCCGAGTAGATTTATAAAGATTTGTAAGGTATTTGTTGTTTTTGATTAAGAGATATGTTGTTAGTTACTATGGATGGGGGAGTTGAAATATACCTGCTCCAACTGCATTATAATTCAATTTTGCTTTCATAAGAGCTAAGTTTTGATTTAATATGAAAAAGCATACTTAAAATTAGTTGTGTTGATTGTTGCAAAATTAACGTTAACGTTGTTCTATGATATGTTTATTCTATTACCTTGAAACTTTCTATAATGTCATCATGTTCTATTTTTTTTCCTAGATTACAAGAATCAAATGATAGGTGTTGGGAATCGAAAATACAACAATCCAACATGGAGCCATCTGCTATTACTAAGTCCTTTCTCGTGTTAACTCATCCAATTATATCTTTAATGATCTTATTGTGATTCATTGATTTGGTGATAACTTCATTTGATACGTTACATACCCGTAGGTAGAGGGATGGGTTCCATCAAGTACGCAGCGAATTCACTCCAACCTTCTCTCTGAAGTCCCATGGCTCTTTGAAAACTGAAGCACCAAAGTTGTTGATTTTCACTCCAGATGATTCATTATTAAACTTTGATGTTGTCATCTCCATCTAGCGATTAACAACCGGCATCACAACATCAAAGTTGTTGATTTGAAGGTCATCGTGTAGATACCGACATCTCATAATGCTATTTTAGGGAAACCAAATTCAAGTACTACAGAATATGTCAATGGAGAAGAAATCAGTGAACCAACGGAAAACGTAATCTCTGAACAACAACGGTCAGCAAAGATTCATGATTTTTGTTTCGTTCTTCCATATGGTAAGTTTCTCTTTCTGTTGGTTCATTTTCTAATTTTCTAATATCGCGTGATGCTGTAAAGTATGCAAAAAAAGCCCCTATATTGAAGTACTTCATTATACACAAGTTATGCTTATAATGCTTCGTTATTCCATTTACTTTTCACCTGCAACAGGTGGCATTGTTCTCAGTGGCGGACTTATCAGTTTTATTTTCTCAAGAAACATTGCATCTTTAATGACAGGTGGACTCTATGGTGGTGCTTTGCTGGCATTTAGCGTATTAAGCTTGAAAATTTGGAAACGGTGGTTCATTCTTAGACAATTAGGTAAATAATGAATCACATCATATTAAGCACTCTGGTTCAATGGTTGGATTGGATTTTCATAATTTATTTAGTTTATATATTTTAAGGCTCCCTTTTTTGTTTATTACAAATCCACACCAAAAGATAATGAAATCTGATGTACTTATTCTTTAAATTACATGTCTGCTTTCTGGGTATGTTTTTATTTTGATGCGTTTACATTACAGGAATTGCTGCTGCACTCCTCTAGAAGAATATTCAAACTTATTCACTGGTAACATCAGATATCGCTAAAATACTATTTGTTTATTACATGCACTATTGCTGCAATATGTTTTTTTTACTATGCAGACAAAGAAGATATTGCCAACTGGATTCCATATTGTTTTAAGGTAACAAGTTATGACAATTTAAATCTATTTACTTACCCAAATTAAGCAGACAACTAATTTTGTTTTTTTTGGCAGATTACTTCTTCGGTTGTGAAGATCGGGTGATTTTGGAATAAGAAGTCTGGGCTGAGATTCGTTTCGCTTGAGTGTCTCTCGATTGCGGCTTCTTTTGAGGTTCGTTTCGATTGTAATCGGTACAGTGTCGTTTAGTTACTCTTCTGAGGTTTTGGCGTCTATTGTTTCAGCTACAATGTAGTTTAGTTACTCTTCTATTGGTTTGGGGCTCGGCTTCTCTCAAGTAATAGGTACAAACCCTTTTCATATCCCTACCCCACTCGGGTTTTTATGGGAGTTTGATGTTAAGCAAATTGAAAGTGATTATCTTATTACAATTTCTTTGTATCACAATTACTTTCAAAACGCAATGCTAGACAACCTGTAATTAAATCGCATGTTTTGATTATTTGAAAACCGCAGAAAATGGCAAGATTGCTGGGAGTATTACAGGAGTCTCGGCTGTCAGTGTAGCTAATAAGTTATGGCTAACTTTTCAAGCACTTGGAGACATAGCATTCACGTATCCGTATGCTCTTATTCTCTTAGAAATTCAAGTTATTAATTTGTTATTTATTATCAAGTTAAAGTTAATCTTTAATTTTGGTATACACATGTTAAAGATGAAACTTTTGGTATACACATATTAAAGGATACTGTGAAATCACCACCAGCAGAAAACAATATTACTAAACGGGCTTCAGCAATTGCTATGCTTGTGACGGCTATTTTCTATCTCGGGTGTGGATGTTTCGGGTATGTTGCATTTGGAAACACCAGGAAACCTCTTGACGGGATTCGGGTTGTATGAATTGTATTGGCTTATCGGCTTTGCTAATGCGTGCATTTTTATATATTTGCTAGGAGGATATCAGGTAAACCTTCATTATTTCACATCAACATTGTCACTCTTTTGACTTTTTAGATCAAATTAATGACTTTCAAGTTAAAATGGATATGGGTTTTGATAAAGCTTCTATTGAAAAAAAAATTCTTATGAAAGATTGAGGTTTATTCAAATAATAAAAACTGTAGCTGATAGTTTGACCTCAAAAGTCAAACTGTTCTTTGCTATTAGACTTTTAAGGTCAAAAGGATCCAATATTTTTTTCTTACTAGAAGTGGAATGAGTCAAATGGGTTGATCGTGTTGAAAGTTGACAAGAAGTTTTTCTAATGGGCAGGCCCTCCTAAATCAATATTTCAAAGATTTAGATTATTGTAGGCATATAACTTTTGTGTAATAAAAAAATAACAGATTCACTTTTTTTAAAAAAAAAGCTTGGAAATTGGTTGTTGTCATTTCAACGGAACCCAGCCCAACTTGCCTGCTGTGCCCATCATGCCACATCTACTTTCATATTGACATTCTACCGATGCCATTTTGGTCTCTACAGTGGACTCAATCAAGCTGCAACCATTAAGCAAGGAAGAATTGCTGCATACGGACTTTTTGAGATAATTAGTTTCTCATCCTGCACCGCTGATCACAATAGAAAAACACTTGATGTGAAGAAGCTGGTAAACTTC
This sequence comes from Helianthus annuus, assembly GCF_002127325.2. Lineage (NCBI taxonomy): Eukaryota > Viridiplantae > Streptophyta > Magnoliopsida > Asterales > Asteraceae > Helianthus > Helianthus annuus. The sequence goes on along the minus strand of NC_035438.2, from coordinate 30,057,170 downwards.
CGAGAAGGTAGACTCAAATAACAAGTTTTTACATTAAATCGACACATATATTTGTAACTTTGTAAGTAGATTTAAATGACACCTCTACATGTTAATACGATTGATGCCTTTAAGTTTTTAATCCACGTTCATTAGAGCACTACTGTAGTTAGGAGTTGTCTTTGATGAGAAGTTATTGAAACTTACGGATTTATCAATGTCATCAAACACAACAATAACATTGAAAAGGGCCAGCAAATTAATGGACTTGGGAGTTGATCCTCTGGTTTTGATGTCTCAAATGGTTACACTTATTATGGATATCATTGCTGGAACCAAGTGGTTGATGCCAAATATGGTGACTTATTCTTTGATGGTAGAAACTATAATATCTCAGCTTATATATTTAGAAAATTTAGTAGTAAAAGCCTTTAATTAGTAATTTGGTGCAACATGGGCCTGGTAGCTTTGTCCATGTATTAACTTGAACATCAGAGGTTTCATGTGACAACCTGGTTTTGTTCACTAAAGGTAGCAAAGCAGGCAAGGTAGATGGGTTGGGTAAGGTCAAAGTAATTTTGGTCAAAACTGTTATATGTTAATTGATTTTTAATTTTTTTTGTAGGCGACCGAACTCCAGGTTCTACTACAGGCGGGTTGATATTTGCTTCTTTCTTCCTGTGTTTATGACCCATGTGAAGGTAGTAAGTTTGTTTAAATCTTTAAATTACAAGACGTTGGTTTTTTTATTATGTTATACAATATCTATATCTATATTTAAGCGTATCAATAGACTCACGGTTCTTTGTATGGCCAAGTAAGTATGTCATGTATACAGGAATAACTGTACATTACACACACACACACACACACACATATATATATATATATGTTAGGTTTGCTGAATTGTTAATTGCGTATGTGAACTTAATATCTTCTATATTGCGGTTAGGAGTATGTTTTGTGTAAGTTTGGTGTGTGTAAGTTTACGGGATAAAGTTAGGCAATATTATGTGCTTGGTGTGGAATCCATCATGTGTTGCCATTTGGTACAGAGCACAAAGGTATATTCAAAATAGTAAAATTCAGTAATATTTGAATGCAATGTAAAAAAGGTATATGTTCTTGATTTGCATTCTACTAATATTTGTTGTTGATTTTTGATTTAGGTTCCAAAAGAGGAGATGCAAAGTTAAAAGTCTATGACATAGGAAGTATAAAAAAGGCATTGAAGAATCCAAATGGTGGGACAATGAAAAATGATAAGGTTGAAGAAGCTAAAATAACTTCATAATCATCTTCAAGAATTTCAAAATGATAAGGTAAAACAAAATTCTATATTTCTTTCTTTTCAAGTTTTTATATGATCTTTCAAGTTTTTTTTTTTAAGTATCTATATATATTATATATAATATAATGATATGCAATAATTATACTAATGTTGAATGGATTCCTCGCAGATTTATTTAATCATGGCAGTTTAGGTAGGTTTGTTTTAGATAATGATCAAGAAAGAAATCTAAGTTTGGGTCACTTTGGTTCATTTTCCATTTGTAACTCTGCATCGGTACTTTATTGAAGTTTTATTGTCATCACCACTCCTACCAGTGGTGCTCAGATTTCACACTAGCATAGGTGTGTTTTTTGTTCGACTTGTGATTTTACTTGCATGACTATGTGCTTCTTAATTTTGTCTCATTTTTTTTATTTTGTCGTTCTTGGTCATCAGTTGAATAAGAATATATGCACTATTTTGGTTGAGGCTTACTTGATCTTCACCACTAGAATTGTTTATATTGAAGAAAAATGTAGATAAAATTAACGCCAAATCATTAAAGGGGAGGGGGTGGATAAATCGCTTAACATGAAAGACAATAGATAACTCAGTCATGCAGTAACACATTATTTATCAGAAAAATGGAATTAAAAATTAAAATTTAACGTGATGCACTTTGTTAGATTGTTTACCACTATGCAATGGAAGATGGTGGGCTTGATTTGAAAAGCTTTAGGTGTTAATTTTGTTTAATAAGATTTGACACTCTGAGGTTTGTGGAATGCAGTTTTGTAGTTTTTACTTTTGTTGTTTCATGGAGCGCTGTCTTTTTCTGGCATCTAAAAATGAAGGCTTTGTTTTGTAAAGTTTATCATGTTTTAAAACTTATAATTTCATTAATGTAGAAAGTAGAATAGAAAATTAGTGAATGTGAAAAATGATGTTGGGTTCATTAAGACACCTCATAATGTAATTTTTGTTATCACATAAAGATAATATCTTAAGTCATAATGCATGGTAAAAGTGATAAAAAGTATTAAGGTAGTATCTTTGGATTGCACTTTAGGTCCTTTGTGACATCTGCATATGAAAGTAACTTACTTATGTTTTATATTGTAAGAGTTCCCTTTCAAGTTGAAGACATTTTGTTACTCCCAACTAAATCAAATAATACAATACGAGGATTCTATATCAACCAGTTGCTTCTAACGTATCAGTTCCCGATTTTGATAGACTTGATTTATTATTCAGATTCATGGTTCTTGCAACTATTGACTTTTCTTTGTCAAAGTATGAATTATTATATATACAAGAAGTTGATAAATAAATACTTATGTTCCTTATGTTGATAGATTTGGAGATATAGTGCCTTGACAAGTAGTAGGGTTGAACGTAAAAAAAACAAAAGTGGAGTGTAATTTCTTTTTGACAATAATGCTATATGTTTGTCTTTTGTTTTCAGATGCCTATTTACGTCCTATTTCTTTTGGATCCTGCAAATTCACTTGCATATAAGAAACAGGTATGTGTCTTCGCTTTTGATTGTCTTTTTTTTTTTTTTTTTCATTTTAGGCTGAATCGGTTAAGGGAAATCAACTGTCTTAGTTATGCTATATTTAATTTTGTCACGTTATACGGATAGAAATACTACTTTGGATCTTTGAGGTTGTAAGCTCGATTCAAATGAACATTGACCTGTGTGCTTGGACTTGTGAAGGTTACAAAAGACCACACCCGACGCAGCTATACCACAAGTCTCTTGGGAAATGCTTGAGTTTTCAATGTGTTTCGACTATAATTATATGTAGTGTAGAATTTATAAGAAAAAAATGGAGATTTGTTAATTGTTATGGTATTGCATACGATTACCTGTGCGTGTGTTTGGTTTTTTTAAACCAAGCATCTTGTGTGGGGTACAAGGATTGTGTGGGGTACAAGGACTGGGACTCCATTACTGGCTTTCTTGATATGCGATGAATGTTGTAAATTAAACTTAGCATCAAATAAAGAAACATTGATATTTATTATTATGTAAATCAATGTCTATTTAATTAGCATATGCTATATGCTGGTATGTATATGTCAAACAGTGTGATTAGGAAGTTATGACACTTTGTGTATATTTTGAGTCCGCAAGGGATTCTTCAATGAATCTTTAATGGGTTTGAGTAAAGAATCTGTTGATTGTATTTATGGAGAATTACGGCTTTGTATTTTGGTTAATTACTCTGGTCGGTTTTTGATGAGCCCAACATATAGAAGGACAAGCCGAGGATGAATCAGTTGGTTGTTGTGGCATGTTTTCTTTAGTTCCAGTCCGTTTTACTTTTGGATTTTTAATTAATTGTGATGTTTAGGAATGATGTGTGGTCAGTTTTTGGTGGCGTTCGAGATGTTTACGCATTGTTCAGTTTAGAAAAGGAAAGAGGTGTGTGGTTTCGGCAAGACTAAATCATGATTCCGGTGGCATGAACTTAAATTGGGCGTGGATGAGGAACCGGTCATTAGATTCAAAAAACGAGGTTAGGAATTTGCAAACAACATTGAACCAACAATGCTTCAGGTCATTGATTGATTGAATCAGAATTGTTTGTGTGGTCCAAATAGCTTCCAAAAAGGTAAAGTTCTTGGCATATATTAAAGTTTAAGTTTAGTAATCATATATAAACGAATTCGAAAATTCATGGATTGTACACCCTTATAATAATTAATATATATTTATTTAATTAATATACATTTATCGTCACACATCATGCATACATTAAAATTATCTTAACTATAATTGACAATTCAAAACAGTTATAAAACAAAATAATATTTCAAAACATGTCTTTTTATTTTATTTAATAATTCGATTAATCTAAATTAAATTTTCCAGCCCGCGAAGCTCGCGGGTGATAACCTAGTATATATATATATAGTGGAAAGTTCAAATGAGAAGAATTTTTTTGTAAGAAGAAAAAAGAAGAAATTTCAACCAATAAGAATGCTTTATTTTACTTCATTTAATATAAGTATTTAATATTATTATAAGAGTACATTGGTAAATCTATATAGGTCATTAATTTGTAGTCTTCCTTTTTAATAGCTAACTACATTAAATTTTTTTGTAACTTATCTTCAAAATATATATTTTTTTCAAAAAAATAAAATAAAATGATATAAATTGTAAGATGAATTACGAGTTGTGTAGGATAAATTACGAGTTGTGTAGGATAAATTTCAACGTGTAGGATGAATTTCGAAATATGTAGGATAACTTCTTATGTGTGTAGGCAAAAAAAGTTAGTGTGGAGGATAATAGTCTTTATAACTAATTAATTAGTCAAAAAGGATAATAAATGAGATAAGTGAAAAAAACTATTTATTATTTTACAAAATTACCCTTTGTTCTTTTTCTTCTCAATTAAATTTTCTTCTCAAATGAACCTTCCCCTATATATATATATATTTACATCTATCATGTAATCTACGTTGAAGTTTGCTCAACACCAAATATAGAAAGTGATAGCTTTTTACTAATCTTCATATACGGTCCGGTCAATGGGCAAAATGCATGGCCAAGGGGTGGAGCCACCAAGGGGTGTAATTGGCAGCCTTAGCTAAGCACTTAAAGAAGAAAGTGTTGGAGCCATTATCGAGTAACATGACCATCATGACTCATTCTCTTGATAATTGGGTCCATGAAGCACTTGTGGCTTGTTTCTTCATTTTCATGGACATCACCACAGTCTAAGAACATGCATGCACTCTGGACTATGCAACTTGCATATATATGATTCTATCTAAAGTGAAAGTACATCCTCCCTTACAACAATACCCCCCCCCCCCTATTTTTCCTATTTGACCCATTAGTCATGTGGCCTACCTAGTGTAGCAATATGCCACCAATTAAGATAGAATGTGGAAGTGTTTGAACTATCATTATCGGGACCTGAATATGTAAATTAGGATATTAAAGATTGTGAAATTGACATATGAAATAACTAAGAACATGTATAGATCTAAAAGATTAGGGGTGTTAACGAGTTGAACCGCTCGTGAGCTACTCGAGATGGGATCGCTAAAAGTTTGAATCGAGCCGAGCTCAAGCCTAAATTGAAGGGGTTTAATAAATAAGGTCGAGCCCTAGTTTCATACCTCAATCCTGATTACACATCCACGAGACTAAACGAGTTTGTTATTATTTAAATACAGTAAGAGATATAATATATAACTGCATAGTAAAATTTTATACATATAATTATAAAAGTTAAATTTTACATGATAGGTAGAGGTTCCTGTAAAAAAAGTTTTTTTTGTGAGAAGGGTAAGAAATAATCTACACCATTAGATATTTGATCTAATGGTTCAGATCAATAGGGACCAAATTGTAAATTGTGTTTTATTATTTTGGACTGATTTGAAAATTGTAGAGGTAATAGAATCTTTGTATCCATTTGAAAATAGGAAACTGTAAATCAAATCCCTACAATTTCGCGAATCAGTAAAAAATAATAATGATCCAGATCCAAATCTCGATCTTCTTCTCGAGACATCATCTTCTTCTCCAGAATCTTTACATCTTCGTATTATCTTCTTCTCCAACATCGTCGCACCAGGTATCTCCGACATCGACCAACACATCAGGTTCGTCTCTCTCAGGTGGGTGTCGGGTGGTTGGGTTCGAGCGAGAGAAAGTTATCCGGCAAGGTGGTGTCGGGTGGTTGGGTTCGAGCGAGAGAAAGAGAAGAGAGACTGTAGAGAGGCGTCATCGGCCACCTCCCCACGACGGCGGGCGGCAGTGGTGGTGCCGGCAGTGGAACGACGAGTTGTAGTGTTATACAGAGTTATAATAGGATAACATGGTGTTATATACTATTCATAGTGTTTTATAGTGATTTGTAATGTTATATCTTGTTTTGTAGTGTTATGTACTTATTACAGTGTTATGAACTGTTGAATGGTGTTTTGTAATGTCTTTTTAATAGTGTTATATACTTATTGAATGGTGTTATATACTTATTGAATGGTGTTATACACTTATTGAATGGTGTTATATAATTATTGAATAGTGTTATATATGTGCTGAATGGTGGTTGCAGTGTTATTCGTAGTGTTTTTATAAATATCTTTAAAATGGTGTTATATACTTATTGAATGGTGTTATATAATTATTGAATGGTGTTATATACGTGCTGAATGGTGGTTGCAGTATTATTCGTAGTGTTTTTATAGAGATCTTTAAAAAATATATTCTTATAAATAAGGGTGGCGGTTATGGAAGGTTATCAATTAATTAAATCAATGATAAAATTACTTGTTTACCCTTTTGAATTAATTTAGATTTAGGTCTCACAATTTTAACCTTTTTACAATAATCTTACCCATACATGATATATATATATATATATATATATATAGGGTAAGGTTCATGCGAGAACCACCCTTATTGCGAGAACTGCGAGAACCAATGTGAACACAAAATAAAATCTAAAAAAAAATCAAAAAAGCACTCAAAATTTTTTTTTTTATTTTTTTTAATATTTTTTAACAAAAAATCGCTATATTTCGTTCCATAAAAAAAAAAAAAACTTTTTTTTTCGAGTAACAGTTATCCATGCACATGTGCATATGTATCATTACTTCAACAAATTCGGTAATACATTATCAGGAATAGACAATTGCACTTTAATTTACAATACCATTAGTAATACACTACTTTTTACATTACCAATATTCAAAATGCACATGTGCATAATTAGGTATAACCATGATATAACGTGTTTTGGTACAAAAAGTTTGTGATTTTGAATGGAGAAGTAGACCCATATATATGTTTTTTGGTTAGTTATACCTAGTGGTTGATGGTTTGGTTATAGTTGTCAATTTTTTATGTAATATGTTGATTGGATGGTATAAATGGTGTTTACATACATGTAATAAAGTGAAAATATTGTTAATGGTATTGTATTATGGATGGTAGGAGGTAATGGTATTGTATTATGGATGGTAGGAGGTAATGGTAGTGTATTATGGATGGTATGATAGATGAAAGGGAAAGTGTATTCAAAGTGGTGTACCAAAACACCTTATTTCATGTTGATACATATAATGCACATGTGCATTTCTAATATTGGTAATGTAAAAAGTAGTGTATTACATATGGTAGTGTAAATGAAAGTGCAATTGTCTAATATATGTAATGAATTACGGAATTTGTCAAAGAAATGACAGAAATGCACATGTGCATGCTTGCGTATTATGGATGGAATGATAGATGAAAGAGAAAGTAGTGTACCAAAACACCTTATTTCCTGTTGATACATATAGATGCACATGTGCATTTCTAACATTGGTAATGTAAAAGATAGTGTATTACACGTAGTAGTGTAAATGAAAGTGCAATTGACTATTATTTGTAATGAATTACGGAATTTGACAAAGAAACGACACATATGCACATGTGCATGGATAACTGTTACTCGAATTTTTTTTTTTTTATTTTTTTGAATTTTTTTTTATTTTTTTTATTAACAAAATATAGCGATTTTTTCAAAAAAAAATAGTAAAAAAATAAAAAAAAAATTTTGGGTGTTTTTTAGATTTTTTTAGGAATTACTGTTTGTGTTCACACTGTTTCTCGCGGTTCTCGCAATAAGGGGTGGTTCCTAACGGATCTTTGTCCTATATATATATATATATATATATATATATATATATATATATATATATATATATATATAAGGTAAGGTTCATTTGAGAACCACTTTTAGTGTGAGAACCGCGAGAACCAATGTGAACACAAAATAAAATCTAAAAAAATAAAAAAGCACTCAAAAAGTATTTTTTAATATTTTTTAAAAAAAAATAGCTATATTTCGTTACAAAAAAAAAAAGAAAAGAAAAGAAAAACTTTTTTTTGAGTAACAGTTATCCATGCACATGTGCATATGTATCATAATTCGACAAATTCCGTAATACATTATTAGTAATAGATAATTGCACTTTGTTTTACAATACCATCCGTAATACACTACATTTTACATTATCAATATTCAAAATGCACATGTGCATCATTATGTATAACCACGATATAACGTGTTTTGGTACAAAAAGTTTGTGATTTTGAATGGAGAAGTATGCCCATATACATGTTTTTTGGTTAGTTATATCTAGTGGTTGATGGTTTGGTTATAGTTGTCAATTTATGATGTAATATGTTGATTGGATGGTATAAATGGTGTTTATATACATGTAATAAAGTGAAAATATTGGTAATGGTATTGTATTATGGATAGTAGGAGGTAATGGTATTGTATTATAGATGGTAGGAGGTAATGGTAGTGTATTATGGATGGTATGATAGATGAAAGAGAAAGTGTACTCAAAGTAGTGTACCAAAACACCTTATTTCATGTTGATACATATAGATACATGTGCATTTCTAATATTGGTAATGTAAAAAGTAGTGTATTACATATGGTAGTGTAAATGAAAGTGCAATTGTCTAATATTTGTAATAAATTACGGAATTTGTCAAAGAAATGACAAAAATGCACATGTGCATGTTTGTGTATTATGGATGGAATGAAAGATGAAAGAGAAGGTGTATTCAAAGTAGTGTACCAAAACACCTTAGTTCATGGTGATACATATAGATCCACATGTGCATTTCTAATATTGTTAACGTAAAAAGTAGTGTATTACACGTGGTAGTGTAAATGAAAGTGCAATTGTCTAATATTTGTAATCAATTACGGAATTTGTCAAAGAAATGATACATATGAACTTGTGCATGGATAACTGTTACTCGATTTTTTTTGAATTTTTTTTTATTATTGACGAAATATAGCGATTTTTCCAAAAAAAAAATAGTAAAAAAAACTAGGTGTTTTTTAGATTCTTTTAGGTATTAATGTTTGTGTTCACACTAGTTCTTGCAGTTCTCACAATAAAGGGTGGTTCCTAACAAATCCTTATCCTATATATATATATATATATAGAGAGAGAGAGAGAGAGAAAGTATAATGTACAGAACGCCTTAACCTACATTAACGTACGCGACAAAAAACATAACGTGCGTGATTATTTTTTTTTACCATCATAACGTGCGTGATTATACTTTCCATGCGTGATTATCACCCCCATGCGTGATTATCACCAAAAAATGGATCCCATGCGTTATTTTGTGTCTTATGCGTGATTAGTGCCCTGATCCGACGGTTACTGGTGTCGCGTACGTGAAGTACGATAAGGCTTAATGTATGTTAACCGCACTCTATATATATATATATATATATATATATATAGGGATGAGCTCATGCGAGAACCACCCTTATCGTGAGAACCTTGAGAACTAATGTGAACACAACCTAAAATAGCTAAAAAAACCTAAAAAAACCTAACCCCCCCCCCCCAAAAAAAAAAAACACCTAACCCCCCCCCCCCCCAAAGCTAAATGCTAAAAACTAAAACCCCCAAAAAACCTAAAAAAAAACCTAACCCCCCCCCCCCCCAAAAAAAAAACCTAAACCCCCCCACCCCCACCCCCACCCCCCCCCAAGCTAAAATACTAAAAACTAAACCCCCAAAAAACCTAAAAAGAATCTAAAAAAAATCTAAAAAAATCAAAAAAAAAATCTAAATATTTTTTTTAATATTTTTTTACGCTCAAATCGCTACTTTTAGTGGCCAAAATTTTATTTTTTTTAAATTAAATTTTTTTTTGCTTCGAAAAGTAGCGATTTTTATATAAAAATATTAAAAAAAAATTTGTGTGATTTTTAGCTATTTTAGGCATTTTTGGTGTGTTCACATTGGTTCTCGCGATTCTCACAATAAGAGGTGGTTCTCGCATGATCTTCTCCCTATATATATATATAGGTAGAGGATCCTGTAAAAAGTGTGAGAAGTGTATTATAACGCTATATATAATACTATATAACACCCTATATACACAATATAACAATATGTAACACCATATAATACCATATAACACTTTGTAACACTATATATCATTATATAACAAATATAACACTATAGGTTGTCTGATAGGATGCCTATGATAGATGTATAGTGTTATATTTGTTATATAATGATATATAGTGTTACATAGTGTTATATGGTATTATATGGTGTTACATATTATTATACGGTGTTTATAGGGTGTTATATAGTATTATATATAGTGTTATAATACACTTCTCACACTTCTCACACTTTAGGCCCTTTTTACACTATCCTTACCCTATATAGGTATATATATATATATATATATATATATATATATATATATATATATATATATATATATATGGCAAGGATAAATTGAAAACCCACTTGAGTTAAATAAACCCTGAAAACCCAATAACAACCATTGATCATACTTGATGGATGGCTAGGATTCACTTTTGCCCATCAGATGCTTTTGTATCCTTTTGTCTCAATTTTTTAATATATTTCATGTACTGAATGGTAATATTGGAACATTAACACAATTTCTCTTACAATCAGACAAAAGTCTGCATGCTGTAAGAAACCCTCACATCAATATTCATCATTACACTTCTTTTTTCTCCAAATATGATATACCAACTACTTTTCAGTATTCTTTTTTGCTCGTATATTTTTTTGGTTTTGTTACATGTGTATATGACAATATATTTTTGTAACATTTTTTTTTGTTTTGTTACATGTGTTACATAGAAACGTAACATATAATTTTTCTATGATCAAATGTTACATAGAAACGTAACATATAATTTTTACATTATTTCTGTAACACAAAAAATGTAACAGACATTTTTTCTTTGATTGTTACATTTTTTATGTAACACAAAAAAATGTAACAGGCATTTTTGCTTTGATTGTTACAAAAAAATGTAACGACATTATTTATGTAACACAAAAAACGTAACTGGCATTATTTATGTAACACAAAAAAGTGTAACAATGCACTTTATTTTCTGTAACATACATTATTTATGTAACACGAAAAAATGTAACATGCATTTTTTCTTTGATTGTTACATTTCGTAACTAAGACGCAAAGAATTGTTACATCCAACAACAATAGATTTTTTAGATTCAACCATAAATCAGTAATAAAAAAACAACATATCCAGAAAACGAACTTAATAACATTAATCTTCTTAAACAAGAAAATAAAAAAAAAAGTTGCAAATCTACAAAACACAACAAAATGAAGATCTACAAAACACAAAAAATTGCAAATCTAAAAATTGCAAATCTGGATGACCTTCTAGATCCGGACACAAAAAAAAATTACAAAAAAGTGAAGATCTACAAAACACAAAAAATGAAGATTTACAAAAACACAAACATACTTATGGATCTGGAGGATCTTATAGATCCGGAACATCATGTTCAACATCAAACATCTTTTGGATCATCTTCAATATCGAACCGTCATCTGAAACATCATCGAACATCTTCAACCGGATCTTGAGCATCTTTTGGATCTGGTAGCATCTTCCCGGTGCATCTTCAACCAGAGCATCTGGAGCATCTTCAACCGGAGCATCTGGAGCATCTTTTTTTATTCGGAGCATCTTTTTTGTTCGGAGCATCTGGAATTTTGGTGGTTGATTATGAAGGATTTTGATAAGAAAAAGATTTTTTTTTGTTTCAGATCTTAGATCTGGAAAATGGTTATCTAGAGAGAGAGAGAGAGAGAGAGAGAGAGAGAGAAGTGTGTGGGATGAGGTAAAGAAGTGTGAGGGCGATGAAGGTTAAGGGGATGTCAGCACAAAAGCTTCTCCATGGGTGGTGGGTTTGTTCCAAATTCCTTTAATCCGAACAAAGTGGTGGTGGGTTTTTTGGTAGAGGAGAGAGATGAATGAGGAGCGAGGTAGTGTTAATTGAGATGAATGAGGTCTGATGGGTTTTTAAAGTGTTGCTCTTATAAATTCTAGAGAGAGAAAATGTACAAAAGTTGTCATCATTCTCAAAAAGGAAGTCCTATTACATTTTCAGGCTATGGGTAAATTGACGTAAATACCCCTCTCTTCATCTTTATGCATATGTGACGTGGCTGAATCCTAGCCACACATGTGGGTTTCTTGGGTTTTCTCATCTGGAGTGGGTTTTCTCATTACAATTAGCCTATATATATATAGAGTGGGGATCCTGCGGAAAGTGTGTTTTTCCTAGAAAGTCTAGGAAGCGATCTGGTCCATCCAATGGGTGTGTTTAAGGGTTGAGATTAAATCAATGGCAATCTTGTAATATTTGAGTTTAATTAATTGATTGTTTTAAATGAGTAGGGGCAATTTTGTCAATGACCGGATTTTAAATCAATCAAAAAAAAACTGTCAGGCAATCACAACTCCTATTTTCACGCGAACTTCCCTCTCTCTCTAAAACCCACATTTGGAAACCCCCAAAATCATACCAAATATACCTAAAATCATGGATGAAGATAAGAGATTTTCCTTGTTCTATATACGTAAGATCAAGTTGTCATTGTACTACGTGTTTTACAAAGCGATTACGGGTGTTAACACACTGACTTCAGAGTGTTAAAACACACTGACTTCAACCACTCTGACTGGTAAAACACATCACAAAGAACATGCTGAGTGTTAAAACACACTGACTTCAGAGTGCTAAAACACACTGACTTCAACCTCTCTGACTGGTAAAACACATCACCAAGAACATGCTGACTTCAGAGTGTTAAAACACACTGACTTTAGAGTGTTAAAACACACTGACTTCAACCTCTCTTACTGGTAAATCATTAAAACACATCACCAAGAATCTGATTATATATTGACTTCAGAGTGTTAAAACACACTGACTTCAACCTCTCTGACTGGTAAAACACATCACCAAGAACATGCTGATAGTTTTCCAGATAAACACATTGACTTCCAGATTTGAATTCGAAAACAACAAAAATTCCGAAAATCATGGAATGTCAGTTAATGAAAAATAAATTCTAAAAATAAAATTAAAATGTGAAATTACATAGTTGCCCTTTTAGTTAAAATAACTCAATGCCATATGTCCAATTCTCATTGCTTCCTAGACTTTCTAGGAAAAATACACTTTCTACCTAACTCCTACTCTCTCTCTCTCTCTCTCTCTATATATATATATATATATATATATATATATATATAGGGGGAGGTTCATTTGAGAAGAAAATTTAATTGAGAAGAAAAAAAACAAATGGTACAATTGTAAAATATTAAGTAGTTATTATTTCATCTCATTTATTACAATCTTTAAGCAATTAATTACTCATAAAGACTTTTATTCTCTACACTAATTTTCCTTGCCTACACACATAAAAAGTTATCCTACACGTTTTGAAAATTATCTTAAACATACTTAAATTTATCCTACACAACTCGTAATTTATCCTACACACATAGTAATTTGTCCTACACTCTAAATTAACTATTTTTAACTTTTGAAAAAATATATATATTTTGAAAATAATTTACAAATTTAATGTAGTTAGCTACTAAAAAGGAAGACTAGATACTAATGATCTATGTAAGTTTACAAATATACCCTTACATTGAAATTAAATGCAAATATTAAATGAAGTAAAATGAAACATTCTTATTGGTTGAAACTTATTCTTTTTTCTTCTTACAAAAAAATTATTCTCATTTGAACCTTACACTATATATATATATATATATATATATATATATATATATATATATATATATATATATATATAGGGTAAGGTTCATGCGAGAACCACCCTTATTGCGAGAACCGAGAGAACCAATGTGAACACAAAATAAAATCTAAAAAAAATCAAAAAAGCACTCAAAAATTTTTTTTTATTTTTTTTTAATATTTTTTAACCAAAAATCGCTATATTTCGTTCCATAAAAAAAAAAAAAAAAAAAAAAAAAAAAAAAAAAAACTTTTTTTTAGAGTAACAGTTATCCATGCACATGTGCATATGTATCATTACTTCAACAAATTCGGTAATACATTATCAGGAATAGACAATTGCACTTTAATTTACAATACCATTAGTAATACACTACTTTTTACATTACCAATATTCAAAATGCACATGTGCATAATTAGGTATAACCATGATATAACGTGTTTTGGTACAAAAAGTTTGTGATTTTGAATGGAGAAGTAGACCCATATACATGTTTTTTGGTTAGTTATATCTAGTGGTTGATGGTTTGGTTATAGTTGTCAATTTTTTATGTAATATGTTGATTGGATGGTATAAATGGTGTTTACATACATGTAATAAAATGAAAATATTGTTAATGGTATTGTATTATGGATGGTAGGAGGTAATGGTATTGTATTATGGATGGTAGGAGGTAATGGTAGTGTATTATGGATGGTATGATAGATGAAAGGGAAAGTGTATTCAAAGTGGTGTACCAAAACACCTTATTTCATGTTGATACATATAATGCACATGTGCATTTCTAATATTGGTAATGTAAAAAGTAGTGTATTACATATGGTAGTGTAAATGAAAGTGCAATTGTCTAATATATGTAATGAATTACGGAATTTGTCAAAGAAATGACAGAAATGCACATGTGCATGCTTGTGTATTATGGATGGAATGATAGATGAAAGAGAAAGTAGTGTACCAAAACACCTTATTTCCTGTTGATACATATAGATGCACATGTGCATTTCTAACATTGGTAATGTAAAAGATAGTGTATTACACGTAGTAGTGTAAATGAAAGTGCAATTGACTATTATTTGTAATGAATTACGGAATTTGACAAAGAAACGACACATATGCACATGTGCATGGATAACTGTTACTCGAAATTTTTTTTTTTTTGAATTTTTTTTTTATTTTTTTTATTAACAAAATATAGCGATTTTTTCAAAAAAATAGTAAAAAAATAAAAAAAAAAAATTTTGGGTGTTTTTTAGATTTTTTTAGGAATTACTGTTTGTGTTCACACTGGTTCTCGCGGTTCTCGCAATAAGGGGTGGTTCCTAACGGATCTTTGTCCTATATATATATATATATATATATATATATATATATATATATATATATATATATACAGGAGAAGGATCCGTTAGGAACCACCCTTTATTGCGAGAACTAATATGAACACAACAGAAAATACCTAAAAATAGCTAAAAACACACAATTTTTTTTTAATATTCTTTATAAAAAATCGCTACTTTTAGTAGCAAAAAAATTTATTTTTTTTTTTAGAAAAATTTTTTTTGGGTTACTAAAAGTAGCGATTTTAATGTAAAAAATATTAAAAAAAATTTTGTGTTTTTTTTTTTATTTTTTTTTTTTGGTTTTTTGGGGGTTTAGTTTTTAGCATTTTAGCTTTGGGGGGGGGGGAGGGGTGGGGGGGTTAGGTTTTTGGGGGGTGGGGGAGGGGGGTTTAGGTTTGGGGGGGGGTTAGGTGTCACACCCCAATATTTCCACGTATTACCGGTGGGCCCGGTGGGGAGTATCGTGACGTAGTTGATATCATCATAGTCAAACAACACAATTTAAATGCACAGCGGAAGCAAAAGATAAACATATTACAATCCGACATAAAGTAATATCAAAGTATTACAACGGAAAGTAAAGGATCCACAGGCGGATCTTAAAACAGAAAGGTAATGTTGTTCAACAGACTTTAGGCATCTAGAACTTGCGAGATTCCCTATTGACGCCCTGAGCTCCCAGCCAATTACGTATAGTACCTGTCACTTAATCTTTTGGGGAAAATACGTCAGTTTACACTGGTAAATACAACTTAACTGACTCATTTTGAAAATGTTTTAGAAAATTTATTTGAATGCTCATGGCACAAAACTTATATAACTTGGGATAATTATATAAAAATAATCTTGTATACAGATTTACATTGTTCGTTATACATTTAGGGCCCGATGTAGAAACCGAGTCAAGATTAACAGACACACCACAAGTATGGGCCCACAAGAGAGTGAGATACCATTTCCCTTATGCAACTGTCAGGTGTACGCATACACCCCGTGCTTAAGACGTGGCCATTTTTATTTTATAATGATGCCAAGGATATCCGGGACATGGTCATTAACCCCTAAAGGCCTTTATTCAAAACAAGACAGATTAAACGGGTTACCTCAATAATTTAATCACAATTCGATTAAACATTCAATACCCAACCAAGCGGTATTTTATATACCGTACCCCAAGCCCGTATAGGGAAAATAAGTTAAGAGTATTTACCTAAGCTTAAAAATGCAATTTATATTCAGCCGTTTATCCTAATCAGCAAGTGCAAGTACCTTTACTGGGGCTCTTAATCTGGAACGGAGGTTTTTAATAACCTATTAGATTCCGAACGAGTCTTTAATTAAGCCTATGCTTAGACCGGTTAGCTTTGAAGGAAGATACGGTTCAAAACGCATGATTAAGCGAGAACCGGATTAGAATGTGGTTTAGACCCAACAAGCTTGTATACTTGTGTAATAAGGTTAAACTAAACACATTCTGGATTTTGAGATAAAAATGATAAGATTTGACCCGTTTCGGCTAATTTATGTAAACTAGTTACATAAGCCGATCCGAACGCGAAAAGTGCGTAACGGGTAACCAAATGAGTCATGAACAGGTTTCCTAAGTTAATATGCCATAAATATGTTGTGATGTCAGTAGGATACCTTCCATTATGACCAATATGCCCCGTAGGGTATTTTGGTCATTTTAAAGGTTATAAAAGAGATTAAATATTATTCTGAGTTACAGGTATGATTTAATCAGTAAATATACTTAATTTAATAAGTTATAACAGTAGGGTATCATATATATGTGAAATGTGAAATTTATTAATTATAACCATACTATGCACCGTAGGGGCATTTTGGTAATTTCACATAGGCTTAAAAGGTCAAAACTGGAAACCTGAGTTTAAAACTTTTCCTTACTGTTAAAATATAAAAATTTACTGAATATATCAGTAGGCATCAACCCTTATATGTTTAAAATAGTTTTGATGCATACTATGCGTTAAAAACGCTTAAAAAGGCGATTTGGAGCCATTTCCGGGTTTTCAAAGGAAAGCTGATGTTCTTATTATTCCAGAAGGCTCAAAATATTTTATTTATCATATTAGATCAGTAGAAAAAGGTTTGGCATCAAAAGGATTTGTAAAACTCATTTTATAGCCCAAAAGGGCTAAACCGACAACTACCGAATCAAGCTTAGAACCCTATGTTATGCTCAACCTAAAAATAAATAAAAATCTCCAAAAATCCCAAAATATTATTTTATATCAGTAGGTATAAAGTTTGGTATCAAAAATTGGGTTTAGATAGGCTATATGCTAATTATGCCGTTTAATTAACAAAAAGCTTTCTAATTACGCTATTGAGCATAACTCCTAATCTAGACCTCAAACTGATTTCAAATTTTAGGGACAAGTTTATAAATCAGTAATAAAGATTATTGTTCTCTCACATTTTCAAAGTTCTCATTTTAGGGTCAAAAGGGCATAACGGTCAACATTTAGGCATATAACGGAAACACGCATGAACTAGGATTTCTATGGAACCAAGTTGTATAACCTTGGAGGGCTATACTAACTTATAATATGATCCTAATGGAATCCTAAAGCATATCTTAAACTAAGCTAAATCGGGTCAGAACTGAAAGTCAAAGCAAAAGTCAACTTTTGCGACTTTCGGTTCCGAACCGAGCCTATACTTAGAATTGTCGGGATGAATCATGCTTAGGCATGTTCAACTAATATTTACCAAGTTATTAAAGTGAGAAAACTGATTTTATGACTTTTATATTAATAGCTATGTATTTTATTTAAAACTAACCCGTTTGACTTTTATTTGAATCGACAATTAAACTAAGTAAACGTGGTAGTTAGGAGGTGCCCTTTTTAGGGTTACACACCTACCTAATTACGGTCACGTAGCCATGTTCGTTGCGAACAATGACTCAACCGTTTAAAAGTCAAAGCATTTATCGAAAACACGTGACTTTCGGTTATAACCGCTAAAAATTAAACTAAGCACGAAAGGATACTTACAAAAGGTCCAAGCAAGGAGGGAATTGATCTTGGATGTTCACGTATGAAGCACAAGGGCCCCAACTTAGAACAATTAGATCAAGGTGTGAATGAGAGCAAAAAATCAAGTGGGGTATTTATAGGTTTTTGAGAACCGTTAGGATCGTTTCTCGTAAACCGGGATTTGATCTCAGCCCTACAAGTATGCCCACTGATTTAGAAAACCATGGGTGTCCCAAATTCAGCCCATAGAATCAACTATGAGAGACAAGAAACAAAACCACAGCTGGTTTTCAATTTTCTGGTTGCTTGCATTAGTATACGGACCGTATGGGTCCAGTATACGGTCCGTAAGGGACCAGACAGCTCAGCAACTTCCAATTGTTGACACAATAGGCCCCTGCACTTAATAATTGTCATTTCCGACACATCTAAGGCCCGTTAAACCATTTTTAAGGCTCTACAATGATGCCTAAGAATAGGGAACATGAAACATGCTCAAAAACATGTCGGATGTCGGTTTGTTTGGTCGTACGGTCACGTTGTTCGGCTAATTACGACGAAACACGGACGGACGCGAAAAACGAACCAAATTACGCGACGGATGGAATTTTATCATACCAAACACTAAAATAAAATATTTTAGTGCTTACATAAATTTTTGGGTGACCGGATATATTCAGAATGCAAGATATGCGCGAAAATGCAAACTTGTGCACTTTTTGACACTTTTAGTCCCTGCATGACGTAAAAGTTTATTTTTGCGCACCAAACACCTCTAAGCCTATATCTAAGCTATATAAAGGATGAATAGGGTATGTTTAACTTATGGACATATTCCAGAAGGTCCGTTACCATACGATTCGACCTACTTTTGCAGTTTGACGCAATTAGTCCTTTAATTGCGCAAAGTAGCGCGAAATGTCATTTAATGATATCCAAGCCTTCCATGGCCCATAATGGGCATTCCCAAGTATATACTTAAATATTACTACGCTCCCGTTCACTAAAAAGGTCACCGAAAGGCGTAGATTCAAAAGTTGACGCTTTAGGCCCCTCTATTGCGCAAACTTGCGCATTTCATCATTTAATAGCATTGAAGCCTCATCTAATCCATATTAGGCATTCTTGAAAGTATTATTGAACATCACGATGCTTCGGGTTCTCTAAAAGGTCATTCAGAGGTATAATTAACATATTGACACTTTTAGTCCCTCTAATCTTGCAAAGTTGCGCGTATAGGGAAAATAAGTTAAGAGTATTTACCTGAGCTTAAAAATGCAATTTATACTCAGCCGTTTATCCTAATCTGTGACAACCCGAGTTTCCAAGGTCTTCCCTCTGCACGTTAATTGCGCGATACTTGTTTAGTTATTTATTTGCACGATTTGCTTGCCTTGTAACTGTACACGTTTATTATATGTTGAGACGTTATGTGTCACAGCCCCCGGTCCCTAGTTACCGGGTACGGGCGGCCGTGAGCCAGTTTCGGTGGTATCACGTTTATTTATTCAATTTGGCAGCGGAAATTTTCATCAGGACCGTAGTTAGGAAATATTTAATCAGAGTAAACCACCTCGTTTAATAATATTAAACATATGGGAAAAACCCAAGTTTTCAATACACACGTTTCATAGGAATAAATCCTATTTATTTATTAAAAACATCTCTTTTATTCTTAGGTAACTTTATTGCCACTTTTCCAAGCCTTCAGTGCTGTCCAGCTGGCTTCTATTTGGCTTTCACATATTGTTACCTGAAACGCGTTTTAAAAACATTTTGTCAGTGGGAAATACTGGTGAGTGAATCCCAGTTTAATCAAGTTTATATAAAAACAATTTCACAGTGAACAGTATTGAGGGCGCATCCGCAATTACATTTGTTTCCAAGTTATATCAATTACCACCACACGGTAATGTCGTTCCGACTTATGGTCATGTTACTCCTTTACCAGGTGGTAACAAATTTTGTATACAAAACCCCAAATTTACCGACTGTAATTGTATTCTTACAAATACTCAATAACTGTTGTTCGTATGGAAAGATATTTAAGGTTTTGTAAAAACAGTTTTAAAAAGGAGATTACTCACATTGCTGTCTTAGGTTATTCTTTAGGGTTTCCTGGTGAATATCTATAAATTACACAAATGCACGTGTGTTAGTATAATAACTCATTTTAACATTAGTAATACCCTCCCCGAGACGGCATTCCAACGACTACGTCGGGTAGAACCACGACAGCCGTTACGGAACCCTAGATCAATCGGGCAGCGTATCTAATACGTCTCCAGGGGTTATAATACTTACATCGTAGCAGAACCTCGCTATTTTAGGGGGTATAATGCCCGGGTATAATAACGCCACTATAGAAATTAAGTTTAAGAAGTGAATTGTGAACGAAACGGACTGAAGACCCGATGCGTGCTATTTATAGGGCTGAAATCGGACTTCCTCGCGGCCCGCGTGGGATATGGGCAGGGCTTACGCGGCCCGCATTGACTCCGGTCAACTGCGTAGCTTGGCCCTATCATCGTATAGCTCCGCCGTGTGTTGGGCCACGTGGCGTCCCAGGGCTGCGCCACAATTCAGGACACTCGCGGCCCGCATGGACTTGAGCGAGATCATACGCAGCCCGCATGAACTTAAGGTTTTGGCGAAGTCTGGTTATACCCTGATGCGGCCCGCATGAGCTTGAGGTGAGGTCCTACGCGGCCCGCCTCAGCTTATCTTTTAGGGTTTTTAATTTATTTTATATGTTATTTTGTATTTTGGGTTTGGTTTTCACATACGGGGCACATAAAAAAACATATTGGGGTATTTTAAGATATATTAGGGTGTCAGAAATATTATGAGGGTGTCGGTTTTACCGAGGGTTGTTATATCCTCCCCACCTTGTTTCAGAGCTCGTCCTCGAGATCTATTGGAACAAGTGTGGATATTTCTTTTGCATTTCTGATTCAAGTTCCCATGTGTATTCAGGTCCTCTTTTGGAGTCCCACTTCACTTTGACTAGAACTAATCTCTTATGCTTGAGATTCTTAATTTTCATATCTTCAATCTGTAGAGGCCTTTCTACAAATTTGAGTTGTTCATTAACCTCTATATCCTTGAGAGGTACTACGAGTGATTCGTCAGCTAGACACTTTTTGAGATTAGATACATGAAATACATCATGTATTCCTGCCATTTCCTCTGGCAGTTGTAGCTGATAGGCTACAGGTCCTATTTTTTTAAGAATTTTGAAAGGTCCAATATACCTGGGACTAAGCTTTCCTCTTTTAATGAATCTAACCACTCCTTTCCAAGGAGAGACTTTTAATAATCCTCTATCTCCTACTTGAAATTCTAATGGTTTGCGTCTGTTATCAGCGTAGCTGTTTTGTCGATCACGTGCTGCTTTCAGTCGTTCCTTGACTTGAATGATTTTGTCAGTTGTTTCTTGTACTATCTCAGGTCCAGATAATTGTTTTTCCCCAATTTCTGCCCAACAGACTGGGGTTCTACACTTTCGTCCATAAAGTGCTTCGAATGGTGCAGCGTTGATACTTGTGTGATAACTGTTATTATAAGAAAATTCTATTAAAGGTAAGTATTTGTCCCAATTACCTCCGAAATCAATTACACAAGCTCTAAGCATATCTTCCATTGTCTGGATTGTCCTTTCGCTTTGCCCGTCTGTTTGAGGATGATAAGCTGTGCTTAGATTTAACCTGGTTCCTATTGCTTTTTGGAAACTTGACCAAAAATGAGAGGTAAATCGGCTATCTCTATCAGAAACGATTGATAAAGGAATTCCATGTAATGAAACAATTTCATTTACATATAATTTGGCTAATTGTTCCATACTAATGGTTTCCTTCATTGGTGAGAAATGAGCTGACTTGGTTAGCCTATCTACAATCACCCAGATTGTATCATTACCTTTTCTTGTTTTGGGTAATTTGGTAACAAAATCCATTGTTATCAATTCCCATTTCCAGACTGGCATTTCTAATTGTTGTAACAAACCTGAGGGTTTCTGATGTTCAGCTTTAACTTGTGAGCAAGTTAAACATTTAGAAACATAAGCTGCTATGTCCTTTTTCATTCCTATCCACCAAAAATTTTTCCTTAAATCCTGGTACATTTTATCACTTCCTGGATGCATCGTATATTTAGACTTATGGGCTTCTTCTAATATACGGTGACGTAAATTTCCTAATTTAGGTATCCATATTCTCTTTTTATGGAACCTCCAAATTCCATCTGTTCCTTGTTCTAATTCTTTAATCATTCCTTTTAATTTTTCAGTATCTTCCTTGATTACTGATTCTTGAACTTTCCTAATCTGATCATTTAAATCTACTTGAAGATTTAATTTAAGAGAACGTACCCTTTTTGGCTTTTCATGACACTTTCGACTTAAAGCACCTGCCACTACATTTGCTTTTCCTGCATGATATTGGATATCACAATCATAATCACTAAGTAATTCCATCCAGCGTCTTTGTCTCATATTCAACTCTTTTTGCCCGAAGACATATCTTAAACTTTTATGATCTGTGAAAATAGTAAATTTAATACCATAAAGATAATGTCTCCAAATTTTAAGGGCAAAAATTATAGCTCCTAGTTCCAAATCATGGGTTGAATAATTTTCTTCATGATTCTTAAGCTGTCTAGAGGCGTAAGCTATAACCTTTTGACGTTGCATTAATACACATCCATATCCTAACTTTGAAGCGTCACAAAAGACTACAAAGTCTTCAGTTCCTTCTGGTAACGCTAGTATGGGTGTATGGGTTAATCTTTGCTTAAGAATTCTAAAGGCTTCTTCTTGTTTTGGTCCCCATTCAAACTTAACAGATTTACAGGTTAATTTTGTTAAAGGGATGGCTATTCTAGAAAAATCTCGGATAAATCTTCTATAATAACCGGCCAATCCTAAGAAACTTCTAACCTCAGTTGGTGACTCTGGGGTTTTCCATTTGGTAATTGCCTCGATCTTTGTTGGATCTACATGAATTCCTTCATGGTTAACTAAATGTCCGAGGAATTGCACCTGTTCTAACCAAAATTCGCACTTTGAAAACTTAGCATAAAGCTTTTCTTTTCTCAATAAACTTAAAAGTAATTGCAAATGCTTTGCATGCTCCTCTTTACTTTTAGAGTAAATTAGAATATCATCTATAAAGACAATTATGAATTTATCCAAATATGGTTTACATATTCGGTTCATCATGTCCATAAATGTGGCTGGGGCATTGGTTAAACCAAATGGCATGACAGTAAATTCATAATGACCATACCTGGTTCTGAATGCGGTTTTAGGAATATCCTCTTCCTGTACCTTTAATTGATGATATCCTGATCTTAAATCAATTTTAGAGAAAAATCGAGCTCCTTGAAGTTGATCAAACAAATCATCGATTCTTGGTAATGGATACCGATTCTTAATCGTGACTTTGTTCAATTCACGGTAGTCAATGCACATACGCATTGATCCGTCCTTCTTTTTAACGAATAAAATCGGTGCTCCCCATGGTGATGAGCTTGGCTGTATAAATCCCTTCTCCAATAATTCGTCTAATTGTTTCTTCAGTTCTTGCATTTCAGCGGGTGCCAAACGATAAGGTGTTTTGGCAATTGGTGTTGTTCCTGGTAGCAGGTGAATTCTGAATTCAACTTCCCTGTCGGGTGGTAGTCCTAGCAATTCTTCTGGAAAGACATCTGAAAACTGGGACACTACTAGAATGTCTTTTAATTCTTTTCCTTTCATGTTAGTGATTATAGAAATCAAATACACTATAGATCCTTTCCTTATATAACTTGCAGTTTTCATCACAGAGATGAATTTAGTGGATCTAGATGGTTTATCTCCTTTAATTGTGATCTTTTCACCTCTTGGTGATTTTATCTGAATTGACTTTTGATCACATAATATATTGGCTTTATTGGCTATTAACCAATCCATTCCTAACACGATATCAAATCCTACTAGATTCATTGGGTAAAGGTTTGCAATAAACTTTTGATTAAAAATTTCTATTCTTGCTCCTTGCAAGATTTCAGAAATTTTAACGGTTTCTCCATTTGCTGTCTCTACTAGACATTCTTGTGGTGGTTTAGTTAATGATTGATTTAGGAGTTTGCAAAATGAAGTATTAATAAAACTTTGGTTGGCACCAGAGTCAAATAATACTTTAGCAAAAATATCATTAACTAAAAACGTACCAGCAATGACGTCTGGAATTAGTCTAGCTTTGTCTGCAGTTAGAACGAATGCTCTAGCATTTTTAGTATTTTTGTTGTTTGCAGCTGGGGCTAACTTTGGACAGTTTGGCTTGATATGACCTTTTTCTCCACAATTGAAGCACATTCCATTAGTTGGTTTTCTTCTGCATGTCTCCTCCTTATGTCCTGGTGCTTTGCAGAAATTGCAGTAAGTAGAGCATCTTCCAGAATGCTTCTTTTTGCAGGCTTTGCAGTATGGTGCAGAGGTAGAACCTATATTCCTACGGTTAGAATTCCCAGAACGGAATTCTTGAGTAAGCCTTTGGGTTAGGTTTCTCCTCTAGTCTTCTTCTCTAGTTCTCACTAGTTCATCAGTCAAGGTATTGGCTAGTTCTACAGCTTCCTCTATGGTTTGGGGTCTAGCTGCCTTGACTACATGTCTAATCTCTCCAATTAATCCCCAGATATAACGGGAGATTAACACTGGTTCAGGTGATGCAAGGGTAGGTACTATCCTAGCATATTCAAAGAATGTGGTAGTGTAACCCTTACTGTCTACCCCGACCATTCTAAGATTCAGAAACTTATTTGCTATTTGTTCTTTTTCATTAGGAGGGCAGAATTTCCTTTCTACCATATTTTTGAATTCCTCCCATTCCATGCTATAAATTCTATCACTTCCTCTTGACTGGAGGATAGTGTTCCACCATTCTAAGGCTGCGTTTTTAAACAGATTTGAAGAAAACTTTATCTTATCTTCTTCAGCACATTTGCTTATTTTTAGGACAGCCTCAGTTTTCTCTATCCAGCGTAGGGCTGCAATGGGTCCTTCATTTCCCGAGAATTCTATTGGCTTACAGGACCAGAATTCTTTGTAAGAACAACCATATGGCATGGTTCTTCTTCTTTTGGGAATGGGCGCTGATGTGCGGGTGTAAACACGTCATATGATGTATAGTTTGTGTAGGTTTTACGCATTAGAGTGTGTTTATTCATAGTGATTTGTATACTTATTGGTTGTCGGGTTTTTCAGGCTTAACAGCGCGTAAATGCAGCACAATGACCATCCAAGCTGGAAAACGGGTATTACAAGGCAATACGGAGTGAGGAAGCGGAAATGCTGGAAAATATACTCCCTCGCGCCACGCGAGGGAGTCTATGTAAGGTGTCGCGTGGCGCGACAGGTGGAAGTCAACGAGCAGTCAAACCATGTTTCTTCGCGCCACGCGAGGGAGTCTATGTAAGCTGTAACGTGGCGCGACAGTGGTACAGCGCGGAAAAGTGTGATTTTAACCTAGTTCGAGAAAAAACGTGGATGATTCACTACACAGCCGCCAGAGGACGTTTTGGAGCACTTTTGGGCAATTACTTTCATCATCTTTGATCTTTGGAAGCAAGTAGGTCATGTTTAATCAGTTTCTAGCAAATCTTGAAGAAACGATGACTATGATGCGCGGCTAATTCTCTTGTAACTTCTACTCGGATGAACTTTTACATTGTTTTGCATTAGTTCTTGTTTACGGATTCGTATAACTGGTACAGCTTGACCACTCGTGTTGGATTCTTGGTAAACGTTTATTGTGTTTGAATTATTTGTCGTTTATTAAGCGTATTGGCAACTTTCTTGCGTTGTTAGCGGGTTGGTAAACTGGCGGGTAGTTGATACAATTGAACGGGTTATTAGGTGGCATAGTGAATCTTAAAAACTATCCTTGATAACTGATCAGATTCATTAATTCCGAGGCCATGTCTATGTGGTTTTTTGAATCAGTAAACAGGTTCTGATGTTAAACGGGTAATTGGGATTCCGGGTAGAGGTTATTCTTTCTCGTATTGATTACAACTCTTTTAGTTAGTTTCTTAGCTTTTACAGTCAAATTCATCAAAACCCCAATTTAGATAACTTAGTTCTTAGTTAAAAACGTGACACTGACCACAGATTCCCCGTGGATACGATACCCTACTTACGCTATCTACGTAGCTTATTTAGGTTTTTGATTGACCCTTACGACAGTCATCAAAATGGCGCCGCTGCCGGGGAATTCGTGCGCTTAGTGTTAGTTTAGTAGTAGTAGTTTCTTTTATTGTTTTTGAAAAAAAAAATCATAAAAATCCAAAAATATTTCTTTTTGTTTCGTTTTGTCTTGTTCGGTATTACGCTTTGTTTTCTTGTTTACTTGTGTGCAGGTGATCTTTTTGCATGCATACTCGGTTTTCAGGAAGATCCTCTCCACTCTTGTTCGATCCCGAAATTGAAAAGACCGCACGCCAGAATCTGCTTCTTCGTTCAGCTTTGAAAGGAAAAGCAATTCAAGACACCATGAATCCATCAGAAAACCAATCCACTCCACAACAGCAAACACCACAACAAACATCAACTACTGAATTGCCACCAATGCCACCGCCTCCATTCACATCTGAACCACAACAACAGTCTACACCCACTGCACCATCATCAAGCACGACCACCCAACCAACCTCTGCTCCAACTGGAGAATTTCATTTTATTGGTGGACCACTCTATTCTCTAGAAAGCCGATTACCACAGCCCGATCCTTTACGGACCGTGAATCAACCAAACCTGGTGCCACACCCGAACCGGTCGGGTGCTATGTTTGAGCAAGTGGATCATAGGGCAAGAACAGAGACATGGGATGATGGATACGGAGACGATGAATGGGGGATAAACGATGGGTATATGGGGTATCCAGCTGGGTACCAAAATCAGCCAGTTAATCGCAATCAACCGATGTATCAGCAACCAAGACAGCCACGGGGAGTAGATGCTTATCAGACCCCGCCACAGGTTCATAGGGCACCGGTTGCACCTCGACAAAGACAAAGAGATCCTCGTTTCCCGGATCCGAATATTCGAGGGGTTGAAAGCCACTTCAGGCCACATATTGCTGAGCATGCATCACCGATAGTGATGCCAGTCGCACCGGGTAATGTAGAACGGTCGTTTGAAGCAAAACCACATATTCTGAACATGCTACCTACCTTTCACGGGAAAGGTAATGAAGAGCCATATGCACACATAGCAGATTTTGAGGCAGTTTGTGGTATGATTGCGGGACACGGATTCACTCCAGATCAAGTTAAGTTGGTATTGTTTCAGTTTTCATTAAAGGATGCTGCGAGGGATTGGTTTACATCGTTGCCATATGCTAGCATTTATACATGGCAAGAGCTGCAACAACAATTTTTGGATGAGTACTATACCCCGCAAAGAACTAAAACGGGGAGATTAGCAATCAGAGAGTTCCAACAATTACCGGGTGAGCTTCTTTACGAGGCTTGGAAACGGTTCAATCAATTGATCCGTAATTGTCCTCACCACGGTATTCAAAGATGGGAGTTGATCACTGCATTCCACGATGGGATTTCCAATGAGGATAGACGGGATATTAAGGCTATCACTGGGGGTACATTTTTGAAAAATCATGTGGATGTAGATTGGGATTATTTGGATATTGTTGCAGCAGATTCGAAGAGGCAGGCACAGTCGGATAGGAATAAAAAGTATCCAATTGTGGCACCATCAAGTACAGGAGCCTCTAATGCAAGGGTTGCTCAGTTAGAGAGAGAAAAGGAGGCATTGGAACGCCAGTTAGCGAAATTTAGAGGTTTGGGCGAGCGAGATGCAGTGCATGCGACGCAAACCTATCCGGTTTGTGATTCGTGTGGAGACTTGGGACATACGGTGGATGCATGTCCGGGTCAGTTTGTAGCGGCTGAGGAGGACGTGAACATGGTTTATGGAGAGCAAAGGAATTATGATATGAATTCAAACACATATCATCCAGGTTTGCGTAATCATCCAAATTTTCGGTATAGTAATACTAATCAATTGAATCCTCATTTTCAGGTACCGAATCAAGGAAGCCAGCCGTACCAGAACCGTCAATCGAATTATAATCAGAATTACCCTCAAGGAAATTACAACAAGGGCAACCAAAGAAGTTATCAACAACAGCAGGAGCAAAGCAAGGCAAATACTTCAAACGAGGAGGTTTCCAATCGGGAGATTATGGAAATGTTGAAGCAAATGAAAAAAGACCAAGAAGTGCAAGCTAAATCTCATCAAGCATTGGAAAAGCAAGTCGCTCAACTGGCGACCGAGATGGCACAAGGGAGAAAAGATTCGAGTCGATTACCTAGTGATACCACGAAGAATCCACAGCATCAAGGGAGTTCGTCTAACGCCAGAGTTAATCAGGTAAGTATTCTTCGTTCTGGGAAAGTTTATGATAATCAGGTTGGGACTCCTCCACAGTTTGTTGAAGGTGTTGTGGAGGAGGTTGATGAGGAAAATGAGTCCGACGCGGAACCGGAACCTAGTAGCCCTAAAAAGAATAAAAAAGAAAATCTTGAAAATAATAGGGTGATAGATACTGAAACGGGTGATAAAAAGGAGAAGGGTATGGAGGGTAATACCGTACCATTTCCTAAGGCTTTAATTAATCCCGAAACAAAAGTTGTTAATAAACGGGGCCCACAACAGGATGAGATGTGGGAAGTTTTTAAACAAGTGAAAATTAATCTCCCGTTATTAGACGCGATCAAGTAGGTTCCGGCGTATGCAAAATATTTGAAAGAGCTTTGCACCCAAAAACGGCACAACAAATTTCCGAAAAAGATAGCTTTAACCGAAAAAGTTAGTGCCGTTTTATCGGGCGATCTTCCACCAAAGCTCCGAGATCCAGGTGCTCCTCTAATCCCCATTCAAGTGGGTGAATTTAAGATGAGTCGAGCCTTGCTGGATTTGGGAGCAAGTGTTAGCATCTTACCGGGAAGTTTATACGATCAATACGACTTCGGACCATTGAAACAAGCCGACACCACCGTGGTGTTGGCCGACTTGACGTTAAAACTACCCCGGGGGATCTTACGTGATGTCATTGTCAAAGTTGACGAGTTTTATTACCCAGTTGACTTCTTGGTTTTAGACTATGTGCAAATTGAAAATACTAAACAACCTAATGTCATACTTGGTAGACCATTTTTAGCAACCGCTAATGCACTAATCGATTGTAGAAATGGTACGGTTGACATCACGTTTGGAAATCGTAAGGTCCGATTAAATGCTTTTGCCCGTGCATCTGATTCTCTAGTCAATGATGAATGCTTTATGGCGGACATTATTGACGGGTGTTATCCCCACGAAAGTGGGGAATGCACTATAGAGACGTGTTTTGTTTGTGACAGGGATTTGGCGGAAATAGAGGTGGAATTGGAATATGCAGAAGAAGAGTTGGAGGTGATGGCTGCTAAGGAATTGAAGCCGACTTGGACACATCAAGTCGAGAATTTACCGGATCATATTGACACTCAATTGAAGCCATCACTTGAGTCACCTCCACAAGTCGAGTTGAAGACATTACCAAAGCATTTGAAGTATGCTTTTGTGGGCGACAACAACACCCTACCGGTAATTATTGCTTCCAATTTGTCACTTGATCAGGAAAAAGCTTTGATGGAAGTGTTGATAGCCAACCGGGCTGCAATTGGGTGGACAATCGCTGATCTCAAGGGGATTAGTCCATCCATTGTTATGCACAAGATCATCACGGAGGAGGGAGCAAAACCGGCTCGAGATGCTCAACGAAGACTGAACCCAAACATGCGGGAAATTGTGAAAAAGGAAGTTTTAAAGTGGCTGGATGCAGGGATCATCTATCCCATATCGGACAGTACTTGGGTGAGTCCGACACAGACGGTGCCTAAAAAGGCGGGCATCCAGATTGTTACAGGTGAAGACGGTAAGGAAGTGGCCACCCGGCCGGTAACCGGGTGGAGAATTTGCATAGATTATAGAAAGTTGAATGCTGCAACTTCAAAGGATCACTTCCCACTTCCTTTTATTGATCAGATTGTGGAAAAGCTCGCAGGTCAGAAATTTTACTGTTTTCTTGATGGTTATTCAGGTTATAATCAGATTGCTATTCATCCTGATGATCAACAAAAGACTACGTTTACCTGTCCTTACGGTACTTTTGCGTTTAGGCGAATGCCGTTTGGACTGTGTAATGCCCCGGCCACCTTCCAAAGGTGTATGATGAGTATCTTTTCAGATATGGTCGGGGAGTCTTTAGAAATTTTTATGGATGATTTTTCAATCTTTGGCACATCTTTTGAGGCCTGTTTGGAACAATTGTCATGAGTGCTAAAAAGATGTGTTGAAACAAACCTGGTATTAAGTTGGGAAAAGAGCCATTTTATGGTTCAGGAAGGCATCGTGTTGGGACACGTTGTCTCGAGTAAGGGGATTGAAGTGGACCACGCAAAAATTCAAGTAATTTCGACCTTACCACCACCCACAAGTGTCAAAGGCGTCCGTTCCTTTCTTGGACACGCCGGTTTTTACAGACGGTTCATTAAAAATTTTTCAGTTATCACAAAACCGTTGTGTAATCTCTTGTTAAAAGATGTCCCATTTGTTTTTGACAAGCATTGTAAAAGATCTTTTGAGACACTAAAACAAAAGTTAGTTGAAGCACCCATCCTACAATCCCCTGATTGGTCACTTCTGTTTGAAATAATGTGCGATGCTAGTGACTATGCAGTAGGTGCAGTTTTGGGACAGAGAGTTGACAAGAAACCGGTGGCAATCTATTATGCAAGCAAGACTCTCGCGGATGCTCAGTTGAATTACACAACCACGGAAAAGGAGCTACTTGCTGTTGTCTATGCTTTAGACAAGTTTAGACCTTATATCTGTGGTAGTAAAGTAATTGTGTTTTCTGATCACTCTGCCATCAGGTATCTTATGGAGAAAAAGGATGCAAAGCCGAGGCTTATCAGGTGGATCCTCTTATTGCAAGAATTTGACTTCGAGATACGAGATAAGAAGGGAAGCGAAAATGTGGTGGCGGACCACCTGTCACGAGTGGTGAACGAGATCGAAGGACCTGAACACGATATTCTGGAAACTTTTCCAGATGAGCATTTACTTACTATTGATACGCAACCATGGTTTGCTAACTTTGCTAATTATGCTCATTCAGGTATCATTCCGGACCATTGGTCGAGATCTAGGAAGGCGCACTTTCTTTCACAAGCAAAGCAGTATATATGGGATGAACCGGATCTGTTTAAAGTTGGAGCTGATCAGATTATCCGGAAGTGTGTTGAGGATGAAGAAATTCCATCAGTTCTGTCATTGGTGCACGAGTCCGCATGTGGTGGACATTTCAGTGGACAGAAAACAGCACGAAAAGTGCTATCGTGTGGGCTATATTGGCCTACGGTGTTTAGGGATTCGTTTGAATATGCTAAGAATTGTTTACGATGTCAACAGATGGGTAGCATTTCGAAACGGGATGAGATGCCCATGAAGCCAATCCTCGTTGTCGATATTTTCGACGTATGGGGAATTGACTTTATGGGCCCATTCCCGAATTCGTTTGGAAATCTTTACATCTTGGTGGCAGTGGATTATGTGTCCAAATGGGTTGAGGCCATTGCCACTAAGACTAATGACCATAAGGTTGTTTGCAAGTTCGTTCAATCGAACATTTTTTCGAGATTTGGTGTCCCTCGTGTGATCATCAGTGATGGGGGGTCTCATTTCAAGAATTTCAACTTTGGCAAACTCCTTAAGAGATATGGTGTTGATCATCGAATTGCCACTCCGTATCATCCTCAAACGAGTGGGCAAGTCGAAGTTTCTAATCGGCAAATTAAAGAAATTTTACAAAAAACTGTGCGCGCCGACCGTAAGGATTGGTCCAATAAATTGGACGACGCTTTGTGGGCGTATCGTACAGCGTACAAAACACCGATTGGAACAACACCGTATCGGTTGGTCTATGGGAAAGGATGTCACTTACCGGTTGAAATTGCACATCGTGCATTTTGGGCAGTTAAACAGATTAACATTGATTATGATACTGCAGGTAAGGAGAGACAACTGACATTGGGTGAACTGGAAGAGATAAGGAATGAAGCGTACGACTGTGCTGCTGCATATAAGGATAAGATGAAGAAAGTACACGACGCGAAGATTAAACCGAAAGTGTTTGAAGTCGGCCAGCTTGTGTGGTTATACAATTCCAGGTTGAAACTGTTCCCTGGAAAGCTGAAGAGTAAGTGGACAGGGCCTTATCGTGTGACGAAGGTCGGAAAACACGGTGATTTTGAGATTGAGGACTTTGATGATCATATCCGCCAGATGGTGAACGGCCACAGACTGAAGCCGTACTTTAATGCTCGAGAAATTAACGGTCCTGGGAAGAACGTGGAGGTGCTATACGTGAGCACAGTCCGCGAGGATGTTGAGTAATCGCACAGGTACGATCTGGCTGAAGATCTAAAACTTAGCGCTCTTAGGAGGCAGCCTAAGTCTCATTTGTAATTATTTCTCTTGCTTTCGTAGTTAGTTAGACTGTTTTTAGTGAGTTTTCGAGTATAACCGTGCCGTTAATCAAGTGTGGGGATGCTCGGGTGGTTTGGTTAAGCTGTAGTGCAGTTGGGGGCAACGCACATTCGTTTGGGGGTAGGACAAGGTGAGTTTCGGGTTGGAAAATCAGTTTTTGGGGCATTTTTACACAATTTTCAGTTGTTTTCGGGTTGTTTACGGAGTATTGCAGGGATATGAGATGATTCGGAAAAAGAAAACTATCAGAAAAGGAGCCCCAGGTACGTTTCTAGTACTAAATCTTCATAAAAATTCGTTTGAGGGTGAAGGAAGGGAAAATAAGAAAAATGAGAAAAAAATTTTCTAAGGCATGGAAGCCAGAAAAAAGGGTAAACTCACTGGAAAACATATTCCTTCGCGCCACGCGAAAGAGTTACGTTCCTGGCGCGCCACGCGACGGCCCAGGTTTTCGGCCCCAATCTTTTTACCCTAAACACGAGTCATTTTCTCACAAACCCTTCTCTCGTTCACCGCCCCCTCTCACCTTTCCCCCTTACCACCGGCGACTACCCCTCTCCTAACCACCACTTTCTTCACCAATAACCACCGGTACCGCCGGCGAACACCCCCCACCTCCGACCATCTTCACCTCCATCTCCGATCAATACCCCCCCTCACTTCAGCCGACCATCCTAACCACCATCTCCTTCCTCGACGACCGGCCACCACCTACCACTCATCATCATCGATTACCCTCGCCGGCGACCACCACACCACCGTCGGAACTTTCAACCTTGGAGCAGCGACCAGATTTGTTCGATTACAAGCATCATAATTTCTCTATTTTTCAGTTTGAAAGGAATCCAGGTATGAAGCATTATTATTTTTTTTTATGATTATGCAAAAATCTTCATGATGGGTTCTTGAATTTTTGGGAAATTAATTGGTAGGGTTGTTAAGTGGGTGTTGAAATTGTCTATTGAAAGAGTGTGTTGAGTGGAAAAAGATGGGTCAGGAACAACATGTTAGGTTGACTCAATTCAAATGATGAGAACTTTTGGGACGTCACTGAAAACAGGTAGTGAATGTTATGGTAAGGGGTTTGGTTTTGAGTCAAGGAATGTGTCGAAAAGCGAAAAATTTAGGTGAGTGCATTGAATTGTAGTATAGTTTGAGATATGTGTGTAACGAGAGTGACTGGCATAGGCTGTGGTGTTTAAGGCGAATCTGGAAGTAGGTGAATTTTGGGATATAATTTTGTCACTACGGTTGGTTAACATGGGTAGTATTTGACTTAGTTGCAAGGTTGTGCATATGTGATAAGGTGAGCGTAGTTAGCAAGTGAATTGTGGATAGCAAGCGAGTGTGAGCATAATATTATAGAAAAGGCTTATAAGCGGATAAATGGTATGTGTCTTTGTTTGGAAAATAAAGTGTGGAAAAAGGTTCGATGAAGTCGATGTGCTATTCGGTACATGTTTGGTAGGCGTTGAGGTACTAGGAGCGGTTAGGGCGATGAGTAGTGTCGAGGCAAATAAGTGAGCGCGGAGTCAAGCTAGGTGGTTTCGTCGGGGCATAGCGTGTATACATGTATATTAATATATATATATATATATATAAAAAGAGAGAAGAAAACTATTGTTTGTTATCGACGTCGTAACCGCGAATGAAATGCTATACGGTTACGAATGTCATCGGCACTAGAATAACTTGAATTTTTGCATGTTTTCAGGATGTCGGACGAAGGTGCATCAAGCGCAGGAGGAAAACGCAAGCGCAAGGCAACGAAAAAGAATCAACCGGTCCAATGTAGGATGCCAGAGGAGCGTCCGGAACCTAATGCAGTGGCAGTGCCTCTTGATCAACGGGAGCTGCGAACTCACACATTGTTACAGTTCATGTTGGGCACCGATGAATATGAGAGATGCAAAAAGTTTTTGGAAATGGAGTTATTTCAGCACAGGACCGTAAATTGGGGAATGATTGATGCTATGGGTCAGCGAGAGAGATTGGAAGGATTGTTGGGACGTAGATGGTTAGAGGCGATACGGTGCGCAGAGCCGCAATATGCAGAACTCACTGTTGAGTTTCATTCGACTTTTAAGTACTCGCCTGAGTGGTTCATGCAACCTTATACGGTTCAGTTTATGTTGGGGCGTCGACCGTTTAGGATGAGTGTTCCCCAGTTCGCAGAGGCGATTGGGTTGTACACTAGGGAGGAGTCAAGCGTAGTGGATTTTAGGAGGTCGTTACGGGGAGTTACAATTAATCGAGAGGATTATCATGTGACGGAAGCAGAGTTAGCTGAGTTTTGGCTGACGATAGCGGACTCAGAATGGTCGACACGTGCGGTGGCATCTTCGATTCGGGACCCGTTTGTTAGATATATTCATCGGATCATCGCATGCACA
This sequence comes from Helianthus annuus, assembly GCF_002127325.2. Classification (NCBI taxonomy): domain Eukaryota; kingdom Viridiplantae; phylum Streptophyta; class Magnoliopsida; order Asterales; family Asteraceae; genus Helianthus; species Helianthus annuus. Next base: position 30,021,947 of record NC_035438.2, on the reverse strand, counting down.
GTCATGGGTAGGAAAGGTGGAGAAGATAAGGTGAGTCAGAATGATCTGTTCTGTTTGTATTGCATTATGACTAGGAAAGAAGTGAATTTGGCGACGGTGATGCTGACATCATTCGCACGGGGTCGTCGAAAGGGTGGTCAAGCTAGGCTGCCGTTGGGTACTTATGTGACGAGGTTGGCAAGGCATCTGGGGGTTACTGATGTATATGAGGAGCGTTTGCTGACTCCTGGTCCAGTTACAGTGGAGTTTGGGATTGAAGAGCTGCGTCGAGCGCAGATGATCTGTTTGGATGAGCCGCTTCGTTGGGAGGCGGTAAAGCAGGGTCCTCCTCACAGACAGAGAGTGCGTTTGCAGTCTGAGCGCCCCCCGTCTGCGCACCCTCGCGCGCAACGTCAGGTACGTGCGCCTGCATCAGCACCAGTGACACTGGAGTCATTGAGGGATATGTTGCTGGTTCAAAATGACGTCTTGAGATATATTATGGAGCGTCAGCACATAGAGGTCCCGGAGTGGTTTCTACCACCACAGCAGGCTGCTGCGGGTGATGAAGAGTCTGGAGGAGATGACGAGTAGATGGTTCTAGCAGTATCAGCGCCGGTGATTTTGGTGATCTTTTGTATTTTTCCCTTTTATTTTGTTTTTAGATGATGATGGTCTGTACTTAACTTGCTATTTGACACATTGGGGAAAATTGTAAGGGTAACCGGTTGGGCTGATACATATGTATATATTATGCTATGATTATGTTGGTGATGTTGCTAGAATTAATCATGAGTGGTATTTGGCCGGGAACTGTGGTTGGAGTATTAATGCGCTTTGGAAGGCATGGAACTAGACAGATGCAGAGCGGCACGGAAACCAGGGGAGTCTGTTCCATTTGTTGTTGTTGTAATTTTTAGTTTTATTTCCATTTTTATTTTCAGTTTGTTTGAGTCATAGTTTCCTTCTTCATTGAGGACAATGAAGGGAATAAGTGTGGGGAGGGGGAAACTAGTGTCTAGTTTAGGTCGTCGTGTCATTGTGTCGTTTTAAAAAAAAATAATAATAAATAAAATAAAATAAAAAAAAAATTTGAAAAAATAGAAAATGTCCCGTAAAGGTTGTCGCATAAAATGGAAAATGATAGGTGTAATTAAATCAATGGCTTTTCGATTACTATATATATAAGATAATAAATAATCGGCTACACATCTAATTTAGGATATGTGGGTAGGCCCAGCCGGTTGAAAGGTTCCTTAGGCTTGATATAAAATAACTTAAAATAGGAGTCTTGTGGGTTCCCGCCTTAGGAGCTATAGTGAAACTGAAACTGTGGAAGGTATAAGAGGTACGTCATAAGTAAGAAACTTATAAGTTTCTCCGATTAAACTGGCACACCTGTTTCTTTTTGTGAAAACAAATCCGAAACAGTGTGGCGCCCGAAAAGAAAAAAAAATATATATATATATTATCATTCCATCCATCCATTCATCTGAGCACATGTAAAAAGAAAAAAAAATGTGAGGTTTATGGCATTAACCATGGGGATGGTGACTCGTGTGGCGTATGTCCGCTAAACTGATCGTATACAAAAGCATGTAAGCTCGCAATATCATCCATTCTTCCATCATAAAGTTTAATCGGACTAACATAAGAGTTTGTTATATAAGACGGTAGATTTAATATCTTTTAATCTCATAAGCCTGAAGTGGGAATAGGTGGAATCGTAGTCTTTTGAGAGTGGGATCCATAGGCAACTATATATTACTTGAACTTAACGGATCGAAAATAAGGGCTTGGAAACCGGCGGTTGGGTTTAAGTGGATCGTATATTCACAATCTTGGTTAACGTGTGGTTAGATTTGTCTAATAATATAATTGAATATATCGGAAGCCATTTGCTTTGATTGTGATTCCATTGCGAATAATTTTTTCGGGGACGAAAAAAAGATAAGTGTGGGGATGTGATGTGCGGGTGTAAACACGTCATATGATGTATAGTTTGTGTAGGTTTTACGCATTAGAGTGTGTTTATTCATAGTGATTTGTATACTTATTGGTTGTCGGGTTTTTCAGGCTTAACAGCGCGTAAATGCAGCACAATGACCATCCAAGCTGGAAAACGGGTATTACAAGGCAATACGGAGTGAGGAAGCGGAAATGCTGGAAAATATACTCCCTCGCGCCACGCGAGGGAGTCTATGTAAGGTGTCGCGTGGCGCGACAGGTGGAAGTCAACGAGCAGTCAAACCATGTTTCTTCGCGCCACGCGAGGGAGTCTATGTAAGCTGTAACGTGGCGCGACAGTGGTACAGCGCGGAAAAGTGTGATTTTAACCTAGTTCGAGAAAAAACGTGGATAATTCACTACACAGCCGCCAGAGGACGTTTTGGAGCACTTTTGGGCAATTACTTTCATCATCTTTGATCTTTGGAAGCAAGTAGGTCATGTTTAATCAATTTCTAGCAAATCTTGAAGAAACGATGACTATGACGCGCGGCTAATTCTCTTGTAACTTCTACTCGGATGAACTTTTACATTGTTTTGCATTAGTTCTTGTTTACGGATTCGTATAACTGGTACAGCTTGACCACTCGTGTTGGATTCTTGGTAAACGTTTATTGTGTTTGAATTATTTGTCGTTTATTAAGCGTATTGGCAACTTTCTTGCGTTGTTAGCGGGTTGGTAAACTGGCGGGTAGTTGATACAATTGAACGGGTTATTAGGTGGCATAGTGAATCTTAAAAACTATCCTTGATAACTGATCAGATTCATTAATTCCGAGGCCATGTCTATGTGGTGTTTTGAATCAGTAAACAGGTTCTGATGTTAAACGGGTAATTGGGATTCCGGGTAGAGGTTATTCTTTCTCGTATTGATTACAACTCTTTTAATTAGTTTCTTAGCTTTTACAGTCAAATTCATCAAAACCCCAATTTAGATAACTTAGTTCTTAGTTAAAAACGTGACACTGACCACAGATTCCCCGTGGATACGATACCCTACTTACGCTATCTACGTAGCTTATTTAGGTTTTTGATTGACCCTTACGACAGTCATCAGGCGCTTGAAGTACGGGTCCATTGTTCACGCTGTTTTCCAGTTCACTGGGTCGTTTACTGCTATGCTTACTTTTATTATTTGCTTCTTGAACTGTTTGAATAATAAATGGCATTGCATCTATAATTCCTTGTGCCACTATATGTTGAACGACACTATTATCCATTTGGTTTCCATTGTTGTTTGGATTCTCATTAACCACGTTATTGTTACTCTGGTTATCGTTATTCAAATTATCTTGATTTTCCTCGTCGGCCATCTGAATTTTAAACAATTACCAAATATTAATATCACGATTAATATTTGAATATAGCCAATCACATGACACGCACTTTTAACCAAAAGCGTCGAGCATTGCGACTTTTACTCTATTTATATAGTATGCATCATTACACACAAGTACTAAAATTTAAATTACAATACCGACTGAAATATAAAGCTACAATACTAATAGTAGGCATCCGTAGTTTTTTTTTTCTAACACATACACACATATATTATTTTATTATTATTATTATTACTACTACCGTTCCTGTCATCACATTCACTGATATGGATTCATCCAAAAATCCATATTACGCTCATCGTATTTCCATACGAGGCGTTCTCCCACCTGTCGCATTCTATCACTGCTTTCTAAAATTTCCTCCCCAAAAGTCCTAAGTTCTTGGACATTTTCTGCACTCATTGGGGGTGCAGGTTCTAGGATTGGGTTTGGAAACTGGGGTACGGGTTCCTGATACGGAGGCATAGGGGCCTGGTACGGGTATGGATTCTCTAAAATTTCCCTAACATATGCATCACTAATGTTGTAGGGATCTTGAGGATCTAACCCTGGGTAAGTTCCTAAGTTGGGTATTGGCACATTTTCTTGTATTGGGTTCTGTTGCACGTAGTCCCTAACATCGTCCCACCAGGGGTCGTAGTTGTTTGGGTCTAGGGGATCTGGTGCAGGTACCCTAGGTATCTCCTCCGGGTTGTAATCAGGCATTTCTATCTGGTTTTCTACTTCCATGGGTTGGTCAGGATTTTGTGGTTGGGGTGCTAGCATTTGTTCCAGGTTTGGGTCAGCAGCAGTGGTTGCTAAAATATGGATATTAGCGATAAGCATATCCTGATTATAAGCATCAGTCTCTCTCTTTGCTGCGGCTAACACTCGCTGCTCCTGCAACTTTTTCATTCTTTTCCTACGTTCATGCGCTCCCCTACTGAACCATCCCCTCTTTTTCTGAGGAAATGGCTCTTCAGATTGAGCCTTAAACACAAAGATTCCTTCTTTTGTGTCAGCAGAATACCCCGAGAGGGCAGGCTGAGAAGAGGAGGTGCCTTCGCTCCTAGGCGAACCAGACAGTTGACGATAGGCGTCAGAAGGTCCTTGGTCGCTCATACTGTAAACTAACAAATAGTCAGATAACACATAGCAAGAAATACAATTATACACGTATTTCCATAATTTATATCCTAACACTTTGAATTTTGATGTTAGCAGAACACTTCTGTGGCTGAATCAGTGGCATAGCTCTGATACCACCTTCTGTCACAGCCCCCGGTCCCTAGTTCCCGGGTACGGGCGGCCGTGAGCCAGTTTCGTTGGTATCACGTTTATTTATTCAATTTGGCAGCGGAAATTTTCATCAGGACCGTAGTTAGGAAATATTTAATCAGAGTAAACCACCTCATTTAATAATATTAAACATATGGGGAAAACCCAAGTTTTCAATACACACGTTTCATAGGAATAAATCCTATTTATTTATTAAAAACATCTCTTTTATTCTTAGGTAAATTTATTGCCACTTTTCCAAGCCTTCAGTGCTGTCCAACTGGCTTCTATTTGGCTTTCACATATTGTTACCTGAAACGCGTTTTAAAAACATTTTGTCAGTGGGAAATACTGGTGAGTGAATCCCAGTTTAATCAAGTTTATATAAAAACAATTTCACAGTGAACAGTATTGAGGGCGCATCCGCAATTACATTTGTTTCCAAGTTATATCAATTACCACCACACGGTAATGTCGTTCCGACTTATGGTCATGTTACTCCTTTACCAGGTGGTAACAAATTTTGTATACAAAACCCCAAATTTACCGACTGTAATTGTATTCTTACAAATACTCAATAACTGTTGCGCATGGAAAGATATTTAAGGTTTTGTAAAAACAGTTTTAAAAAGGAGATTACTCACATTGCTGTCTTAGGTTATTCTTTAGGGTTTCCTGGTGAATATCTATAAATTACACAAATGCACGTGTGTTAGAATAATAACCCATTTTAACATTAGTAATACCCTCCCCGAGACGGCATTCCGACGACTACGTCGGGCAGAACCACGACAGCCGTTACGGAACCCTAGATCAATCGGGCAGCGTATCTAATACGTCTCCAGGGGTTATAATACTTACATCATAGCAGAACCTCGCTATTTTAGGGGGTATAATGCCCGGGTATAATAACGCCACTATAGAAATTAAGTTTAAGAAGTGAATTGTAGACGAAACGGACTGAAGACCCGATGCGTGCTATTTATAGGGCTGAAATCGGACTTCCTCGCGGCCCGCGTGGGATATGGGCAGGGCTTACGCGGCCCGCATTGACTCCGGTCAACTGCGTAGCTTGGCCCTGTCATCGTATAGCTCTGCCGTGTGTTGGGCCACGTGGCGGCCCAGGGCTGCGCCACAATTCAGGACACTCGCGACCCGCATGGACTTAAGTGAGATCATACGCGGCCCGTATGAACTTAAGGTTTTGGCGAAGTCTGGTTATACCCTGATGCGGCCCGCATGAGCTTGAGGTGAGGTCCTACGCGGCCCGCCTCAGCTTATCTTTTAGGGTTTTTAATTTATTTTATATGTTATTTTGTATTTTGGGTTCGGTTTTCACATACGGGGCACATACAAAAACATATTGGGGTATTTTAAGATATATTAGGGTGTCGGTTTTACCGAGGGTTGTTATATTATGTGACTATTGTGCTTATGTGTTTAGTGATATTAGTTTGTAATCTGTTTAAAAGTTAAAAACAGTAAATTGTTTCACCTCGTATAAGCTCGATGAAACCCAAGAGTTTCGCCACAACTCTACTCGACGAAACCTGAGGGTTTCGCCATGACCCTCACGACGAAACATGGGGGTTTCGCCGGCCCAAGTTCCCCGAAGCCCAGTAAGGCCCAAGACTTTATAACTTGCGTATATGAGGGTGTAGGTTACGTGAGTCGTTATTAGAAAACCCTAGCTATCTCTCCCTCTCTGTTAACCGACGCAATCATCACCATCATCCTTGGGAACTTGCAAGTCCTTCGTTCTAGCTCTTATACTTCTCGGTTAGTTTATTGCTAATGTTTATCTGTTCATGGATGCATGACTAGTATGATTATTGTTAATAGATTGCTGTAGACTAAGGTTTAATGAAAGAAGATAGAGATGTATGTTTGTGATCACAGCGATTTCCTTATGATTAATTGATTCACCGGGATGATGTTAGGGTTGACATGTTAGGTTATCTGTGGAGTTTATGTTAGTGTCGAATCTAATCATACTATTTAGATCATAACCATATGATGATTCTTTGTAATAGAGAACCAACAGATCTAAATGATTATCAATCGTATATATATGTAATGATTGTTTAGATTGTATGTCTGTTTAGCAAACTGTTATGCATAGAGTATAGGTTACATATGTGATGATCAATGATTACCGCGTTGTATGATAACTGGTTGTTCGATGTTAGTGTAAAACGGCTGTTCAGAATGATTAGGGTTTCTGTGTGTAACTGTTGTCATGAAGAAACTGATGAATTCCGACGAAACCTGGATAGCGACGAAACAGGGAGTTTCGTCAGCATAAAGCACGGCGAAAACCTGGGGGGTTTCGCCAAGGGGCATACGACGAAACCTTAGGGTTTCGTCAAGTGGGAGTCATGACGAAACAGGGGGGGTACGTCAAGGGTGAAACGTGCATAGTAACTCGGTTAGGTCTGTTAAGGGCTAACTAGGTTAGTTAGTTGTTGTTAATGATAAGCTTGAGTTGCATGAGTTTGTTTAACCGTTAAATGCTATGTGTTAGTTATTGCTATGAATAAATTATGTGATGTATGTTTTGCATGGACATCGATAACTGCTACGTGCTATGATTTCATCTATACGTAAACCTTGTGAATGAGAACTGATTGGGTATACGTGCACACTATAGGACTTGACTGATTACTTGTGAGCACATAGTTTAGCATACCGAGCAAACCAAGGTGAGTTCACACTTTCTACAAGGTAGGATATGTACAGCCATCCTCCTTGGGTAGGATGCCACTATAAATCCTGTGTATTCTCCTTGGGTAGAACTATGTACGTTCGTCCTCCTTGGGTAGGACAACAACCTTAACTTACTAGATAAAACTCTATCATGAAGTCCCTCACTTTATATCGACTTAATCGCCGAGGCCGATGGCGAGCGGGTCATTAGTTAATAGCGCTATTAGGTTTGATAAACCTCACACCGTGTCGTTCGAACGGGCGTGTACTAATGGATCATGGCAAACTGTCAATGATGATAGACATTGACGTAGGGCACAACTATTGTTCGTCAGTGGTCGATATGGTAACGGTCTAGTGGTTCACACGGGGAAGCCCCCCACTGATTATGCTTATGGTTTGGGAAACAAAAGTACTAGATAACTTGTGGTTTACGAAACAACTTATGATTTCAAAACATACTGGTAAAACTAAACAACCGACTGTGAACTCGCTCAACTTTGTTGTTGACTCGTTGTTACATGCCTTGCAGGTCGTTAGGTACTTCTGGAGCTTGCATGGGGAGGCGTGATCGTTGTGGGATATGGACTGTTATGTCCTATGCTTAACATTTGAACTTTAAACTATGTTTTGGTTATTTAAACATTACAATGCTTCCGCTGATTTCTTAAACATGTTTGGTTTATTTTGATACACCAATTATATTGGGTTTGGTTTTATTTACTTAATTGTACTGTTCAATATGATTGGTGGCTTGATCCTGGTCAGTCACGCCTCCAAGCGGTGATACTACGCGTGTGGATTTTGGGGGTGTGACAGATTGGTATCAGAGCCATTGGTTATAGTGAAATTGGTTTTTTTTAAAAAAGGGGGAAAAGCTTTTTTTTTTGGTAAAACCAGACTATAACCTGTACAGTGCTCAACGATCCACAACGACGCTTCGCTCCACGTGCAAGGCTCAACACTATAGGTGATATGGTTTATGTTTATATTGCCTACTTGCTAGTCATATAGAACTTTGCTTATGGTATGCTTAGATGAACGTAACAACTATTGTTTGAAAACACATATGTGCTTACTCTTTTCTGTCATCGCACTTTGCGAACCTCTCTCACTCATGTTTCCTTTGGTATGAAGATCATGAGTGGACACGTTAACCTAACTCAAGCCCAGCTAACGACTCTAATCAATGAACAAGTTACTGCAGCACTCGCAGCCGCTCAGGCAGGAGGTATAACCTGCCATTGCAACTTACTCTAGGATCTTTAGATCCTACTCTCGTAAACCAACACTTGTATTTAACTTTGTCTCTTCTTACACACACGACAGGTCAACATGCTCAGCCTCCTGCATGTACCCTTCAAAACTTTTATGGACTGCCGACCTATTACTTTCAATGGCACTGAAGGAGCAGTAGGCCTCCTCCAATGGTTCGAGAAGCTCGAGTCTGTTTTCGAGATGTGTGAATGCCCTGAGGCTCGCAGGGTAAAGTATGCTACTGGTACTCTTGAGGGTGTAGCGCTCACGTGGTGGAACGCTCAGGTTCAAATGCTGGGGATTGTTGCAGCTAATGCCACCCCATGGAATGACTTCAAGGACTTGATCAAAGAGGAATACTGCAACCGTGATGACATTCACAAGTTGGAGGTTGAGTTCTTTAACTTATAGATGACGGGGTCAGAAATCGAAGCATATACGAAAAGGTCAAATGAACTGGCTATTCTGTGTCCTACTATGGTGGATCCTCCCATCAAGCGAATCGAGCTGTATCTTAAAGGTTTGGTGCCAGAAACTCAGAGTCACGTGACCTCAGCTAACCTTGGCACTATCCAGCAAGTTATTCGTTTGGCTCATCGTCTCACAGATAAGGCAGTCGAGCAGAACAGGCTGCCCAAGCGTATTGGTGCTACTGCTACAGTTACTACTACTTCTGATGCCCCCAGCGACAACAAGCACAAATGGGATAGAGTCTCAAGCAAGGGTTCAACATCGGCTCAGTCTCAGTCTCAGCAGCGAAAGACTGATGACTACCAGAGTCCTGGTCAGCAATCGTCTGGTAGTCAAGGGCAGGGTGGATACAGGGGAAACCACCCCAAGTGCAACCGGTGCAACAGGCATCACAGTGGGTAGTGCAACAAGGGTCGTTGTCTGAGGTGTAACAAGTTTGGTCATGAAACAAAGGATTGCAGGGGCGCACGACCTGTGAATCAGAATCGTCAACAGCAACAGTAGGCTCCACAGAATCAGCCGCAGCAACAGCAGGGTAACAGGGGATGCTTTCAGTGTGGTGCTGAAGGCCACTTCAAGAGAAACTGCCCCCAGTTGAACCAGAATCAGAACAACAACAACAATCAGGGGAACGGGAACAACAATGGGGGTAACAACGGGGGAAACATTGGAAACAATGGCGCCCGGGGCCGTGCGTTCGTGATTGGTCAGGGTGATACTAGGAATGATTCCAACGTCGTGATGGGTAAGTTTCTACTGGATGACTTTTATGTTAACGTTTTATTTGATTCGGGTGCCGATACCAGTTATGTGTCCTTGAAAGTTAGTCAAATGCTAAAGCGTGTCCCAACACTTTTGAACACCAAGCACACGGTAGAGCTAGCAAATGGTAAAAGTTTAGAGGCCACACGTAGTTAAGGGCTGTAATCTCATCTTAGCTGGTCAGACCTTCTCTATCGACCTCATTCCTATCGTTTTGGGTAGTTTCGACATTGTTATTGGTATGGATTGGTTATCGCAACATCGAGCAGAGATCCTTTGCAAGGAGAAGATCGTCTGCATTCCTCGTGCAAATGGAGAACCGTTAGTGATTCATGGTGACAAGAGTGGTGCTGTGGTGGGCATCATTTCTTTTCTCAAGGCCCAGAAGTGTTTGCGAAAGGGCCACACAGCTATTTTAGCCCTCGTTACAGACGCATCTACGAAAGAGAAAAAGATTGAAGATATTCCGATTGTGAGTAACTTTCCTGAGGTATTTCCTGAGGAATTACCTGGTCTCCCACCTCATCGTCAGGTTGAGTTTTAAATTGAGCTAGCTCCTGGAGCAGCGCCCATAGCTCGAGCACCTTATCGTTTAGCTCCATCAGAACTTGAAGAACTGTCCACGCAACTACAAGAACTCTTGGATAAGGGTTTTATTCGTCCTAGCTCTTCGCCTTGGGGAGCTCCAGTGTTATTCGTGAAGAAGAAAGACGGTACCTTCAGAATGTGTATTGACTACCGCGAACTCAACAAGGTGACAGTGAAGAATCGTTATCCTCTTCCACGCATTGATGACTTATTCGATCAGCTGCAAGGGTCGAGCTACTACTCAAAGATTGACCTGAGGTCAGGTTACCATCAACTGAGAGTCCGAGACGAGGATATCTCTAAGACAGCGTTTAGGACTCGTTATGGGCATTATGAGTTCCTGGTTATGCCTTTTGGATTGACGAACGCACCTGCAGTCTTCATGGATCTTATGAACAGAGTGTGCAAGCCCTACTTGGATAAGTTTGTTATTGTATTCATCGACGACATCCTAATCTATTCTAAGAGTCAGGAGGAACACGAGCACCATCTACGGCTTATCTTAGAACTCCTTCGAGCAGAACAGTTGTACGCTAAGTTTTCGAAATGCGACTTTTGGCTTCGCGAATTCCATTTTCTAGGCCAAGTGGTAAACAAGGATGGGATTCATGTTGATCCATCCCTGCACCCCGCACACCAACAGAAATCCGCCAATTCTTGGGTTTGGCGGGCTACTACCGAAGGTTCATCAAGGATTTCTCCAAGATTGCGCAACCTCTCACCTCGCTAACGCAGAAGGGCGTTACCTATCGTTGGGGTAATGCACAAGAATCTGCATTTCAGCACTTGAAGGATAAACTTTGTAGTGCATCGATACTTTCATTGGCTGAGGGCACAGACAATTTCGTGGTTTATTGTGACGAGTAATTCAGGGTCTGGGGTGTGTGTTGATGCAACGGGATAAAGTCATTGCTTACGCCTCACGCCAACTTTAAGTTCACGAAAGGAACTAGACTACACACGATCTGGAGCTGGGAGCTGTTGTTTTTTGCGCTTAAGATATGGAGACATTACCTGTATGGTACCAAGTGCACCATTTACACCGATCACAGGAGTCTCGAGCATATCTTTAAACAGAAGGAATTAAACATGCGACAACGTCGATGGGTCGAGCTCTTGAATGACTACGAATGCGCGATCAAGTACCATCCGGGCAAAGCTAATGTTGTGGTCGACGCCCTCAGTCGAAAGGATACTACACCTAGGCGTGTGCTAGCATTAGAACTCACCATTCAATCTAGTCTTCCTTCCCAAATATGAGATGCTCAGGTAGAAGTATTGAAACCAGGAAACGTCAGGGCTGAGGCCCTACGCAGATCAAGGAAACGGTTAGAACAAAAGGAAGACGGCGCCTACTATGTAACAGGACGCATCTGGGTCCCACTCTATGGCAACCTACGAGAGCTTGTGATGGATGAAGCACATAAGTCTCGCTACTCAGTACATCCTGGTTCGGATAAGATGTACCACGACATAAAGACTACATACTGGTGTCCTAGCATGAAAGCCCACATAGCAACTTACGTCAGCAAATGTTTGACTTGTGCGAGAGTCAAGACTGAATATCAGAAACCATCAGGTCTACTTTAACAACCAAAGATACCACAGTGGAAATGGGAGCAAATTTCCATGGATTTCGTTACTGGCCTGCCTAGATCTCAACGTGGAAATGACACTATTTGGGTGATAGTGGATCGATTAACTAAGTCTGCACACTTCTTGGCTATCAAAGAAATGGATAAGTTCTCTACTTTAGCAGACGTTTACTTAAAGGAAATGGTTTCGAGGCATGGGGTGCCAACCTCTATTATTTCCGATCGTGATGCAAGTTTCACTTCTGAACTGTGGCAAGCAATGCACAAGTCTTTTGGCTCGCGTTTGGACATGAGCACTGCTTATCATCCACACACTGATGGGCAGTCTGAACGCACCATCCAAACCCTTGAAGACATACTTAGGGCATGTGTGATCGATTTTGGCAACGGCTGGGAAAAGCATCTGCCGTTAGTGGAATTTTCGTATAATAACAGCTACCACACCAGTATTCAGGCCGCTCCATTTGAGGCATTATACGGGCGTAAATGCCGATCACCTCTTTGTTGGGCAGAGGTGGGTGATAGTCAGATCACGGGTCCAGAACTTGTAGTAGACACAACGGAAAGGATTGCACAGATACGACAACGAATGGCGGCAGCTCGTGATCGTCAGAAAAGCTACGTTGATAAGCGCAGGAAACCACTAGAGTTCCAGGTTAGGGATCGAGTGCTACTCAAAGTCTCACCTTGGAAAGGTGTAGTTCGTTTTGGCAAACGAGGCAAACTTAGCCCGCGATACGGTGGACTTTCGAAATCATAGAGAAAATAGGCAAAGTGGCCTACAAACTGAACCTACCCGCATAACTCAGTGGAGTTCACAACGTATTTCACGTGTCAAATCTGAAGAAGTGTCTGTCAGATGAGACCCTCGTAGTTCCTTTGAAGGAGCTCACTATCGATGATCAGTTGCGATTCGTCGAGGAACCAGTTGAAATCACGGACCGAGACGTTAAGGTTCTCAAGCACACCAGAATACCTCTTGTTCGAGTTCGTTGGAACTCCCGTCGTGGCCCAAAGTTCACCTGGGAACGAGAAGACTAAATGAAACTCAAGTATCCCCATTTGTTCAAGAATAGTGCAACCACTACCGAGGTTGAAGCTACTACAGAATTTCGGGATGAAATTCCAAATCAACGGGGGGATGATGTGACACCCCAGGAAAATCAGGAAACAACGCAACACAACTAGCTTCCTCAGTAACCACATGCTAAATTTCGGGACGAAATTTCTTTCAAGCAGGGGATAATGTGACAACCCGAGTTTCCAAGGTCTTCCCTCTACACGTTAATTGCGCGATACTTGTTTAGTTATATATTTGCACGACTTGCTTGCCTTGTACTTGTACACGTTTATTATATGTTGAGACGTTATGTGACTATTGTGCTTATGTGTTTAGTGATATTAGTTTGTAATCTGTTTAAAAGTTAAAAATAGTAAATTGTTTCACCTCGTATAAGCTCGAAGAAACCCAAGAGTTTCGCCACAACTCTACTCGACGAAACCTGAGGGTTTCGCCATGACCCTCACGACGAAACATGGGGGTTTCGTCGGCCCTAGTTCCCCGAAGCACAGTAAGGCCAAAGACTTTATAACTTGCGTATATGAGGGTGTAGGTTACGTGAGTCGGTATTAGAAAACCCTAGCTATCTCTCCCTCTCTGTTAACCGACGGCAATCATCACCATCATCCTTGGGAACTTGCAAGTCCTTCGTTCTAGCTCCTATACATCTCGGTTAGTTTATTGCTAATGTTCATCTGTTCATGGATGCATGACTAGTATGATGATTGTTAATAGATTGCTGTAGACTAGGGTTTAATGATAGAAGATAGAGATGAATGTTTGTGATCACAACGATTTGCTTATGATTAATTGATTCACTGGGATGATGTTAGGGTTGACATATTGGGTTATCTGTGGAGTTTATGTTAGTGCAGAATCTAATCATACTATTTAGATCATAACCATATGATGATTCTTTGTAATAGAGAACCAACAGATCTAAATGATTATCAATCGTATATATATGTAATGATTGTTTAGATTGTATGTCTGTTTAGCAAACTGTTATGCATAGAGTACAGGTTACATATGTGATGATCAATGATTACCGCGTTGTATGATAACTGGTTGTTCGATGTTAGTGTAAAACGGTTGTTCAGAATGATTAGGGTTTCTGTGTGTAACTGCTGTCACGATGAAACTGATGAATTCCAACGAAACCTGGATAGTGACGAAACAGGGAGTTTCGTCAGCATAAAGCACGGCGAAAACCTGGGGGGTTTCGCCAAGGGGCATACGAAGAAACCTTAGGGTTTCGTCAAGTGGGAGTCATGACAAAACAGGGGGCGTTCGTCAAGGGTGAAACGTGCACAGTAACTCGGTTAGGTCTGTTAAGGGCTAACTGGGTTAGTTAGTTGTTGTTAATGATAAGCATGAGTTGCATGAGTTTGTTTAACCGTTAAATGCTATGTGTTAGTTATTGCTATGAATAAATTATGTGATGTATGTTTTGCATGGACATGAATAACTGCTACGTGCTATGATTTCATCTATACGTAAACCTTGTGAATGAGAACTGATTGGGTATACATGCACACTATAGGACTTGACTGATTACTTGTGAGCACATAGTTTAGCAAACTGAGCAAACCAAGGTGAGTTCACACTTTCTACAAGGCATGGGATTCCCAAGGGTTGGGAATGGGTTAAAGAACTAAAATGGAAAACCTACATATCCTCCTTGGGTATAATATGTACGGCCATCCTCCTTGGGTAGGATGCCACTATAAATCTTGCGTATTCTCCTTGGGTAGAACTACGTACGTTCGTCCTCCTTGGGTAGGACAACAACCTTAACTTACTAGACAAAACTCTATCATGAAGTCCCTCACTTTATATCGACTTAATCGCCGAGGCCGATGGCGAGCGGGTCATTAGTTAATAGCGCTATTAGGTTTGAGAAACCTCACACCGTGTCGTTCGAATAGGCATGTACTAATGGATCATGGCAAACTGTCAATGATGATAGACATTGACGTAGGGCACAACTATTGTTCGTCAGTGGTCGATATGGTAACGGTCTAGTGGTTCACACGGGGAAGCCCCCCACTGATTATGGTTATGGTTTGGGAAATAAAAGTACTGGATAACTTGTGGTTTACGAAACAACTTATGATTTCAAAACATACTGGTAAAACTAAACAACCGACTGTGAACTCGCTCAACTTTGTTGTTGACTCGTTGTTACATGCCTTGCAGGTCGTTAGGTACTTCTGGAGCTTGCATGGGGAGGCGTGATCGTTGTGGGATATGGACTGTTATGTCCTATGCTTAACATTTGAACTTTAAACTATGTTTTGGTTATTAAAACATTACTATGCATCCGCTGATTTCTTAAACATGTTTGGTTTATTTTGATACACCAATTATATTGGGTTTGGTTTTATTTACTTAATTGTACTATTCAATATGATTGGTGGCTTGATCCTGGTCAGTCACGCCTCCAAGCAGTGATACTCCGCGTGTGGATTTTGGGGGTGTGACATAATCAGCAAGGACAAGTACCTTTACTGGGGCTCTTAATCTGGAACGAAGGTTTTTAATAACCTATTGGATTCCTAAAGGGTCTTTAATTAAGCCTATGCTTAGACCGGTTAGCTTTGAAGGAAGATACGGTTCAAAACGCATGATTAAGCGAGAACCGGATTAGAATGTGGTTTAGACCCAACAAGCTTGTATACTTGTGTAATAAGGGTAAACTAAACACATTCTGGATTTTGAGATAAAAATGATAAGGTTTGACCCGTTTCGGCTAATTTATGTAAACTAGTTACATAAGCCGATCTGAACGCGAAAAGTGCGTAACGGGTAACCAAATGAGTCATGAACATGTTTCCTAAGTTAATATGCCCTAAATATGTTGTGATATCAGTAGGATACCTTCCATTATGCCCAAAACGAATTAAGGACCAATTTATGCCCCATAGGGGTATTTTGGTCATTTTAAAGGTTATAAAAGAGATTAAATATTATTCTGAGTTACAGGTCTGATTTAATCAGTAAATATACTTAATTTAATAAGTTATAACAGTAGGGTATCATATATATGTGAAATGTGAAATTTATTAATTATAACCATACTATGCACCGTAGGGGCATTTTGGTAATTTCATATAGGCTTAAAAGGTCAAAACTGGAAACCTGAGTTTAAAACTTTTCTGTACTGTTAAAATATAAAAATTTATTGAATATATCAGTAGGCATCAACCCTTATATGTTTAAAATAGTTTTGATACATACTATGCGTTAAAAACGCTTAAAAAGGCGATTTGGAGGCATTTTCAGGTTTTCAAAGGAAAGCTGATGTTCTTATTATTCCAGAAGGCTCAAAATATTTTATTTATCATATTAGATCAGTAGAAAAAGGTTTGGCATCAAAAGGATTTGTAAAACTCATTTTATAGCCAAAAAGGGCAAAACCGACAACTACCGAATCAAGCTTAGAACCCTATGTTATGCTCAACTTAAAAATAAATAAAAATCTCCAAAAATCCCAAAATATTATTTTATATCAGTAGGTATAAAGTTTGGTATCAAAAATTGGGTTTAGATAGGCTATATGCTAATTATTCCGTTTAATTAACAAAAAGCTTTCTAATTACGCTATTAAGCATCACTCCTAATCTAGACCTCAAACTGATGTCAAATTGTAGGGACAGGTTTATAAATCAGTAATAAAGATTATTGTTCTCTCACATTTTCAAAATTCTCGTTTTAGGGTCAAAAGGGCATAACGGTCAACATTTAGGCATATAACGGAAACACGCGTGAACTTGGATTTCTATGGAACCAAGTTGTATAACCTTGGAGGGTTATACTAACTTATAATATGGTCCTAATGGAATCCTAAGGCATATCTTAAACTAAGCTAAATCGGGTCAGAACTGAAAGTCAAAGCAAAAGTCAACCTTTGGGACTTTCGGTTCTGTAACACCCGTCTTAATTACTACTTGAAATTAATAAAAATTCACAAGAGTTTATATAAAAGATGTCTAGGTTAAAACATAAGTTCCAAAAACAAAGTTCTAAGGTAACAAACATTAGTCAACTACTAACTAATTTAAACATTCAAAGTTATTTAGCAAACTGATTTTTTTATCATAACATTGTCTAAACCGAATTAATCAACGCGGAAGCTTCAAAAGTTTGTGTTCGGTTCTTCAAAAGCTTGCTTGACCGTCATCCGTAATTCTTGGATACCTATAAACTGAAATGTTTACATTAAACATTAGTATTAGAGTACTTAGAAATAATACATAATCGAAACTACGTTTAAAATGGATTCGATTTAACGAAGATATGCAAAATTTAGCATAAATGTCAAAGCTCTACCGTAACTTGCGGTAGTTACCGTAAGTTACGGTAGCTCCTGGGAAACTTTGGTTCCATCGTAACACAGGAGGAATCCACCGTAACTTTTTGGTTTCTACCGTAAATAACGGTATATACCGTAATTTACAATAGACTCTGGAATGTTATGTTTTGTTTGATTTGATTATTTACTTGAGCCAAGTTCTCGGATTTCATTCCTACAACCCAACATGTTATATCCTCGTATTTCTAATATGTCATTTGTCAATGATAACTGTGACACTCGAGGTTTTTCCGAACGATCACCTTGTAATATTTTGTGTATATAAATATTATTAAATGGAAACGTGACTTTACTTGATATGTGTTGTGTATGTGTATTATATATAAATATATAATAGAGCCGAGACCACGACCCGAGACCATGACTCGCAACCGGGCGGTTGCGAGTGGGCCACTCGGTCTCGAGTGGGCCGTTGAGCCGAAACCGGTTTGGGCCGAAACCCCCAAGCCCAACCCGAAACATCCCCTTGTATATATATCCCACCTTTCCCCCACTTCTTCCATTTTACACACACAAACACTCCTCAAACTCTCTCAACTAGAAACCCTCAACAACACACCCCAATCCCTTCCTATTTTCGGTTCAAGCAAAGATCCCGGACAAGAAACTCGGTCAAGACTATCACTCGGACATTCCATCTTCTCGGTTCTCTTTTCTTTGTTTTCGGCTCCTCCTTTCATAACCGGTTAGTGCTATCTTGTGGGTTATCTTTTGTGTATAAGATGTATGTATGTTGTATGAACTAAGAAATGGTTGGTTAGTAGTTTATGCATGATTATTAGGATGTTTTGTAAAGTTTGTGAATATGTGTTAACATGACTAAAAATGACATGATATTGGTAGTTTACAAGTGTTCATAGCCAACTACACTATGCTTCTTTGTTTCTTGCAAGAATGATGATGTTTAGCATAAGATTTTCGGCTATAATGTATGTTTTCTTGTTTAGCATCAAGATCTTGTTAAATGTGTGATTTTCGGTTCATAAATATGTGTTTATATTGGCATGAAAACCCTAGAAAAATATGAAGATAGGATGAACTTGTTTGAATATGACTTGAAGATGTAAAAATGGCAAAGTTTGATCTATCTTTACTAGTATTCAGCTTTGGCAAAGTGTTAGTGAAACCTTATTGGTAGTTTCCTAAAATGGGCCTGAATTCTTGGTACAAAAGGGACTGATGCACCTGCATCATCACGTGTACATGAAAGTGACAGGTTACGACTCGCAACGACAGCCTTCCGACTCGAAACCGCACCGTTGCGACTCGCAACCAAAGCATGACAAGTCGAAACCACGTGATTGCGACTCGAGACTACGTCGGTTGCGACTCGCAACCACAGCATGATGACTCGAGACCACGGTTACGACTCGCAACCACAGCGTGACAAGCCGAAACCACCTGGTTGCGACTCGAGACCAGCTGGTTGCGAGTGGGCTGTTCATCTTGGTTACTGGGCCCATATGTGTTTAACTTGGACTATCTGTTGACTGGATTATGTGTTGCTGTTGACTGCTTAATTACTTAGGCCGGCCCAGTAACCCACTGTTTACTTATATGCTTGATACGTGTTAGTTACGTGCCTATATGTGTTTTACGTGAATGCTTGTACTCCGAACCTGACCTATACCGGTAACCATGTTAGGACGTGGTGACCAACGTGATTGACAAGTAACCTAAACCTACCGAGCAACCCAAGGTGAGTTCACAACTTAAAAGCATGCGTCCCGGTGGTTTGGGACACGAGACTAACAACCCTATCCCCTGGTAAAAGGGGATACCATTTACATACTTTCCCTGGTTATTGGGAACACAAAACTTACTTTGCCTTCCCGGGTATTGGGAAACCTTTTGGTTAATTACTGTTTATACGGATTGCAACTAACGGCACTAAACGAAACTCTATCACTCAAGTCCCTACTACAAATACCGATTAGTCGCCGGGTTAGGCGAGCGGGTTATTAGTTGATAGCGCTATTTAGGTGTTTACCAGCCTCACACCGTGCCCTGGTTTGGGACGGTCGTGAACTAATGTACTCAGAAAACCGTCAATGATGATAGAACATTGACATCGGGGCATCCTGCGGATACGCAACGGTTACCTAGTGTTCGGTATTGGAAAAACAGTTTAGTCGCTAACTTTAGGGGTAGCTCCCCAGGGCATGTATAAACGGATAAATTAACCGGTGAAACAAAGTTTTTGGTAATTAAAACTGGACAACTAGTGAACTCACTCAGCATTATTGTTGACCCCTTACTGCATGCTTTGCAGGTAACCAGTGACGAAGGAGCTTGCAGCTTGGGAACGTGTAGTGTCTGTTCACCCTTGTGTTGGGTGATACCTTATTTTGAAACATGAACGTGTTTAACTACTACTTTATTTATGCTTCCGCTACTTAGTACTGTTTTGAACCAAAACTTAAAACTCTGAACTTAATATTTGCTAAGCTTATGATTAGTAAGTATTACTTTTGTTATCAACTTAAGTATTCAGTATAATTGGTGGCTGGATCCTGGTCGGTCACGCCCCCGAAGCGGGTGTTATCCGCAGGTGGATTTTGGGGGTGTGACAGATTGGTATCAGAGCCATTGGTTATAGTGAACTTGGTTTTAAAAAGGGGAAAATCTTTTGGAGAAAACCAGACTATAACCCGTGACTCGCAACGACACTACACTCCAAGTGCAAGGCTCAACACTTTTGACCTCATAGCTCGGACCAGTGTTTACTTGTTTGCTTACTTTATGTTCCTGTTATGCTATACGTACTAGTGTGCCTAAAACTAGATAGATACACCTCTCTCTTCTATCTTATTCTCGCTACATTACGGCATCACACTCATACTGTGTTTTCTGGTCATGAAGACAATGAGTGGACGCGGACGAGGAAACATTAACATGACACAGGCTCAGTTCACTAACCTGCTCAACACCGTGGCTGCAGCTTTCGCAGCTCACCCTATAGGTAAGCTCGTTGTTTTAGGATGTATAGATCCTACCGCCACATCGACTTTTCGCCTCTAAACCTATACGTTTCGCTTCTCACCCTATAGGTCAGCATGCACCTGCGCAACCACCAGTGTGTACTTTCAAAACTTTCATGGATTGCAAGCCTCTCCCTTTCAACGGCACTGAGGGTGCCATAGGTCTTCTGCATTGGATTGAGAAAATTGAAGCTGTTTTTGCTGTTTGCGAGTGTCCCCCTGCAAATTGGGTGAAATTTGCTACTGCTACGCTTGAAGGAAGCGCGCTTTCTTGGTGGAAGGCGCAAATTCAGATGTTTGGGTTGGAAACTGCTAATGCAACTGCATGGGAGGATTTCAAGGATATGATTAAGGATGAATACTGTCACCGGGATGACATCCACAAGCTTGAGAATGAGTACTATGAGCTCAAAATGGTTGGGTCAGAGATTGAAACCTACACCAAGCTGTCTAACGACTATGCTGCTCTTTGCCCAAACATGTCACGACCAATGTACCGAAGGATCGAACTGTATATCAAAGGTTTGGCTCCAGAGATTAGAAGCCATGTAACTTCAGCCAACCACACTACCATTCAGCCGATTGTTCGACTTGCTCACAAACTCACTGATCAGGCTGTAGAGGAGGGCAGGTTGCCCAAAAGGATCAGTGCTACTGTCGGAACTTCTAGTGACAACAAGCGTAAGTGGGAAGGAAGTCAAAGCAAGGATGCTAACTCCACTCAGGCCCCAGCACAGCAAAGGAAAACCGAAAACAACAAGGGCGCTCAACAACAGGGTGGCTATCGTGGAAACCACCCCAAGTGCAACAAGTGCAATCGACATCACAGCGGGCAGTGTGTGAAGGGCCAGTGTCAGCGATGTAACAAAATGGGGCATGAGGCCAAGGATTGTAGAAGTCAGTTCCCAGCTAGACAGAACCAGCAGCAACCCCAACAGCAACAGCAGCAGGGAAACAACCGGGCATGTTTTAAGTGTGGAGCTGAGGGGCACTTTAAGAAGGATTGTCCTGAACTGAATCAGAACCGCAACAATAATCAGGGAGCTGGGAACAACAATCAGAACAACAATGCTGGGAATGGTGCTAGAGGAAGAGCTTTCGTGATTGGAGCTGGTGAAGCAAGGAATGACCCCAATGTTGTGACGGGTAAGTTCCTACTCGATGATCGTTATGTTTCTGTGTTATTTGATTCCGGTGCCGATGCTAGTTATGTATCCCTACGTATTAGTAAGAAGCTTAAGCGTCCGCTTTCGTTACTAAGTTCTCCTCACCTCGTCGAGTTAGCTAATGGTAGAAACATCGAGGCCTCACATGTTGTCAAGGGCTGCAAACTAGAGTTGTCTGGTCAGACATTTAGTATCGACCTTTTCCCTGTTACTCTTGGAAGCTTCGACGTCGTTATTGGTATGGATTGGTTATCCAAGCATCGCGCTGAGATCCTCTGTCAAGAAAAAGCAGTTCGTATTCCTCGCCGTTCTAGCAAACCTCTCATTGTACAAGGTGGCAAAGGTGGAGAAATCTCCGGCATTATCTCATTCTTGAAAGCCCAGAAGTGTCTACGAAAAGGGCACACCGCTATCTTAGCACTTGTTACCAACACGCAGGAAAAGGAAAAGAGGATTGAAGATTTTCCAGTAGTGCGTGACTACCCCGAGGTATTTCCTGAGGAACTACCTGGACTCCCTCCCCATCGTCAGGTCGAATTCCAGATCGAGCTAGCTCCCGGAGCAGCGCCTATAGCTCGTGCGCCTTATCGACTAGCTCCCGCAGAATTGAAGGAACTCTCTACTCAACTACAGGAACTTTTGGATAAAGGATTTATCCATCCTAGTTCATCACCCTGGGGAGCACCGGTACTCTTTGTTAAGAAGAAGGATGGCACGTTCCGAATGTGTATTGACTATCGTGAGCTGAACAAGGTTACCATCAAGAATCGTTACCCTCTCCCTCGAATCGACGACCTATTCGATCAGTTGCAAGGATCGAGCTACTATTCCAAGATTGACCTGCGATCAGGCTACCATCAGTTAAGGGTCCGTAGTGAAGATATTTCCAAGACTGCATTCAGAACTCGTTATGGTCATTATGAATTCCTCGTTATGCCCTTTGGAATGACCAACGCCCCTGCAGTGTTCATGGACCTCATGAACCGGGTATGCAAACCCTACCTCGACAAGTTCGTGATTGTGTTTATAGACGACATCTTGATCTACTCGAAAAGTCAGGAAGAGCATGAACAGCACCTACGCCTTATCCTCGAACTCCTTCGCAATGAGCAACTGTACGCCAAGTTCTCGAAATGCGACTTCTGGCTTCGGGAAGTCCATTTCCTTGGGCACGTGGTTAACAAGGATGGAATCCACGTCGACCCAGCTAAGATCGACTCTATAAAGAATTGGCCTACCCCTAAGACTCCGACCGAAGTTCGCCAATTCTTGGGATTGGCAGGTTACTACCGCAGATTTATTCAGGGATTCTCAAAGATCGCTCAACCCCTCACTACACTCACTCAGAAAGGCGTCACCTACAAGTGGAATGAAGCACAGGAATCTGCTTTTCAGAGGCTTGAAGATAACCTCTGCAGTACTCCTATTCTCTCGTTACCTGAAGGGACGGACGACTTTGTGGTGTACTGCGATGCGTCTATTCATGGACTCGGTTGCGTGTTGATGCAACGCGAGAAAGTTATTGCTTACGCCTCTCGACAACTTAAGACACATGAAAGGAACTACACAACGCATGATTTGGAACTGGGAGCGGTAATATTTGCGCTTAAGATATGGAGACATTACCTGTACGGTACCAAGTGCACCATTTACACCGATCACAGGAGTCTCGAGCATATCTTCAAGCAGAAGGAGTTAAACATGCGACAACGTCGATGGGTCGAACTTCTGAATGATTATGAATGCGCCATCAAGTATCATCCGGGCAAGGCCAATGTCGTGGCAGACGCCCTCAGCCGAAAGGACACTATACCAAAGCGCGTGCGAGCATTACAACTTACCATCCAGTCTAGTCTCCCTACCCAGATTCGAAATGCTCAGGTTGAAGCTCTGAAACCGGAAAACATCAGGGCTGAGTCCCTGCGAGGATCGAGGCAGCAACTAGAACAGAAAGAGGACGGCGCCTACTATGTGGCAGGGCGCATTTGGGTCCCACTTTACGGAGACCTACGAGAGCTTGTGATGGACGAAGCTCATAAATCCCGTTATTCAGTACATCCTGGTGCAGATAAGATGTACCACGACTTGAAAACCACATACTGGTGGCCTGGCATGAAAGCCCACATAGCCGCCTATGTTGGCAAATGTTTGACCTGCGCAAGAGTCAAGATCGAGTATCAGAAACCAGCAGGCCTACTGCAGCAACCCGAAATCCCGAAATGGAAATGGGAACAGATTTCCATGGATTTTGTTACAGGGCTACCTAGATCCCAACGTGGGAATGATACTATTTGGGTGATAGTAGATCGATTGACTAAGTCTGCACACTTTCTGGCCATTAAGGAAACAGACAAGTTCTCAACCTTGGCAGAAATCTATTTAAAGGAAGTAGTCTCCAGGCACGGGGTGCCAATTTCTATTATTTCCGACCGAGACGCTCGTTTTACTTCCGAGTTGTGGCAAGCTATGCACAAATGTTTTGGCTCACGTTTGGACATGAGCACCGCTTATCACCCGCAAACGGATGGGCAGTCTGAACGCACCATCCAAACCCTGGAAGACATGCTTAGAGCATGCGTGATCGATTTTGGCAAGAACTGGGAGAAGCATTTGCCGCTGGTAGAATTCTCCTACAACAACAGCTACCACACTAGTATTCAGGCGGCACCTTTTGAGGCATTGTACGGTCGTAAATGCCGATCACCTCTCTGCTGGGCGGAAGTAGGTGACAGTCAACTCACAGGCCCAGAACTAGTGGTAGATACAACGGAAAAGATTTCCCAGATCAGGCAACGCATGGCGGCAGCTCGTGACCGTCAGAAAAGCTACGCTGACAAGCGTAAGAGACCATTAGAATTCCAGGTCGGGGACCGGGTTCTACTTAAAGTCTCACCCTGGAAGGGTGTGGTTCGTTTTGGTAAACGAGGCAAGCTGAATCCACGGTATGTTGGACCGTTCGAAATTACCGAGAAAATCGGTAAGGTTGCTTATAGATTGAACCTGCCTGCAGAGCTGAGTGCAGTGCACAATGTTTTTCACGTGTCTAGCCTGAAGAAGTGTTTGTCGGATGAAACACTTGTGATTCCTTTTAAGGAACTGACGATTGATGAACAGCTACACTTTACTGAGGAACCGATTGAGATCACGGATCGAGAAATCAAAACCCTCAAACGTAGCCAGATACCCCTCGTGCGAGTTCGTTGGAACTCACGGCGCGGCCCAGAGTTTACCTGGGAGCGGGAGGACCAGATGAAGTCCAAGTATCCCCAGTTATTCCCAAACGAAAACCCCAGCACTAAAGCTACAACCGAATTTCGGGACGAAATTCCAAACTAACGGGGGGATGATGTGACACCCCGTTAAAACACACTAGCTTGGCAGTGGCTGCTTCAACTTTCGGGACGAAAGTTCTTAAAACTTGGGGATAATGTGACACTCGAGGTTTTTCCGAACGATCACCTTGTAATATTTTGTGTATATAAATATTATTAAATGGAAACGTGACTTTACTTGATATGTGTTGTGTATGTGTATTATATATAAATATATAATAGAGCCGAGACCACGACCCGAGACCATGACTCGCAACCGGGCGGTTGCGAGTGGGCCACTCGGTCTCGAGTGGGCCGTTGAGCCGAAACCGGTTTGGGCCGAAACCCCCAAGCCCAACCCGAAACATCCCCTTGTATATATATCCCACCTTTCCCCCACTTCTTCCATTTTACACACACAAACACTCCTCAAACTCTCTCAACTAGAAACCCTCAACAACACACCCCAATCCCTTCCTATTTTCGGTTCAAGCAAAGATCCCGGACAAGAAACTCGGTCAAGACTATCACTCGGACATTCCATCTTCTCGGTTCTCTTTTCTTTGTTTTCGGCTCCTCCTTTCATAACCGGTTAGTGCTATCTTGTGGGTTATCTTTTGTGTATAAGATGTATGTATGTTGTATGAACTAAGAAATGGTTGGTTAGTAGTTTATGCATGATTATTAGGATGTTTTGTAAAGTTTGTGAATATGTGTTAACATGACTAAAAATGACATGATATTGGTAGTTTACAAGTGTTCATAGCCAACTACACTATGCTTCTTTGTTTCTTGCAAGAATGATGATGTTTAGCATAAGATTTTCGGCTATAATGTATGTTTTCTTGTTTAGCATCAAGATCTTGTTAAATGTGTGATTTTCGGTTCATAAATATGTGTTTATATTGGCATGAAAACCCTAGAAAAATATGAAGATAGGATGAACTTGTTTGAATATGACTTGAAGATGTAAAAATGGCAAAGTTTGATCTATCTTTACTAGTATTCAGCTTTGGCAAAGTGTTAGTGAAACCTTATTGGTAGTTTCCTAAAATGGGCCTGAATTCTTGGTACAAAAGGGACTGATGCACCTGCATCATCACGTGTACATGAAAGTGACAGGTTACGACTCGCAACGACAGCCTTCCGACTCGAAACCGCACCGTTGCGACTCGCAACCAAAGCATGACAAGTCGAAACCACGTGATTGCGACTCGAGACTACGTCGGTTGCGACTCGCAACCACAGCATGATGACTCGAGACCACGGTTACGACTCGCAACCACAGCGTGACAAGCCGAAACCACCTGGTTGCGACTCGAGACCAGCTGGTTGCGAGTGGGCTGTTCATCTTGGTTACTGGGCCCATATGTGTTTAACTTGGACTATCTGTTGACTGGATTATGTGTTGCTATTGACTGCTTAATTACTTAGGCCGGCCCAGTAACCCACTGTTTACTTATATGCTTGATACGTGTTAGTTACGTGCCTATATGTGTTTTACGTGAATGCTTGTACTCCGAACCTGACCTATACCGGTAACCATGTTAGGACGTGGTGACCAACGTGATTGACAAGTAACCTAAACCTACCGAGCAACCCAAGGTGAGTTCACAACTTAAAAGCATGCGTCCCGGTGGTTTGGGACACGAGACTAACAACCCTATCCCCTGGTAAAAGGGGATACCATTTACATACTTTCCCTGGTTATTGGGAACACAAAACTTACTTTGCCTTCCCGGGTATTGGGAAACCTTTTGGTTAATTACTGTTTATACGGATTGCAACTAACGGCACTAAACGAAACTCTATCACTCAAGTCCCTACTACAAATACCGATTAGTCGCCGGGTTAGGCGAGCGGGTTATTAGTTGATAGCGCTATTTAGGTGTTTACCAGCCTCACACCGTGCCCTGGTTTGGGACGGTCGTGAACTAATGTACTCAGAAAACCGTCAATGATGATAGAACATTGACATCGGGGCATCCTGCGGATACGCAACGGTTACCTAGTGTTCGGTATTGGAAAAACAGTTTAGTCGCTAACTTTTGGGGTAGCTCCCCAGGGCATGTATAAACGGATAAATTAACCGGTGAAACAAAGTTTTTGGTAATTAAAACTGGACAACTAGTGAACTCACTCAGCATTATTGTTGACCCCTTACTGCATGCTTTGCAGGTAACCAGTGACGAAGGAGCTTGCAGCTTGGGAACGTGTAGTGTCTGTTCACCCTTGTGTTGGGTGATACCTTATTTTGAAACATGAACGTGTTTAACTACTACTTTATTTATGCTTCCGCTACTTAGTACTGTTTTGAACCAAAACTTAAAACTCTGAACTTAATATTTGCTAAGCTTATGATTAGTAAGTATTACTTTTGTTATCAACTTAAGTATTCAGTATAATTGGTGGCTGGATCCTGGTCGGTCACGCCCCCGAAGCGGGTGTTATCCGCAGGTGGATTTTGGGGGTGTGACAATAACAAAAGACCAATCAATCATATTACGAAGTAATATCCATGCTTTAATTGATTATTCGACCCGTTTGGCTCATCTATGGAATCTTCCAATATGATGACTACCAACGAGATCCTATCCATCCTTGATCCATTATTCAATTTAGCGAACATCATCGCTTTAAAAAAAATTACACAACTTCTATTCTACAATACGACTATATGTAGTTTAACAAAATTTCACTTAAGTAACGGTCAAGTTACATACCTTCAAAGCACACCCTTTAGTCGTGCGTCAACACCGGCTTGTCCGCTCGTAGCTCCGGCTTCCTTTCCTATAGAGTTCCATCACATTGTATTTAGAACTCCATTTCAATCATATATCGCATAATTTGTCAAATCATCACAATCATGCGTTTAAACTTTAGATTTCAATTTCGAGCCTTCTTTGAGGCATTTTTACAAACACTTAACGGGCAGAATTTTATATCATTCATATTCAAGTTCATAGCTTGCTATTTCGCTAAATTTAACATCAATTAAGCTTTCACATATCATTAAACATCATCATTTCAGAAATCACTTCCTATGACCCATATTACACTAGAATAATCATTCTAAACCCTAGTGTTCACTAGTTTCCCACAAAACCCATTCATCACCTTCCTTATGTTCATGAGATTTTCAAGAATTAACCATGATTTCACATGTAGTTGTCTAGGTTTTACTTCTAGACACTATATCATCCCTAATCTAACCAAATCACAAACATGCATCATCTAATTTTTGGATTTCCCAAATTCATAAGAATTTCAAACATAGAATTTTCATAGAATTTTACATACCTTACAACCCCCTTGTGATGGGGATCATTAATCTATGCTCGA
This sequence comes from Helianthus annuus, assembly GCF_002127325.2. Lineage (NCBI taxonomy): Eukaryota > Viridiplantae > Streptophyta > Magnoliopsida > Asterales > Asteraceae > Helianthus > Helianthus annuus. The sequence continues at coordinate 29,993,750 of NC_035438.2, read as the reverse complement.
TTTTCGTTTTGGACTGAGTTTGATCCTTCAATTTAGGGATTTTGTGGAACTTAGGGTTTTGATGAACTTGGTCGCCCCCCCCCCCTGTTCTTGTCTGGTCGATCTCATATACGTATGTGTGTTTGAGATTTTTATTTTTCTTGTTTTATTAAACTTAATTTTAGTTTAAGCACTTTTGGCCCCTCTAATTTCCTTTAGTCCCCTTTTTGTCCTTTAACTACTCACTAGTCATTATCTAACTAGGTTAGTGTCATCCCTAGTTAGTTTATTTTACTAATTTATTTACAAATAAAATTGCAAATTTTATGAATTTATATTTTCGGGATGTTACAAGTCCATCCCCCTTTAAAGGGTTTCTTCCCGGAAACCAAAGTACGTACCAAATAATGTAGGGTAGAGACGTCGCATCTCCTCTTCAGACTCCCACGTAGTGTCTGAACCTTTCCTATGCTCCCACTTGATCTTAACTTGATCGATTTGTTTATTTCGCAAGTGCTTAATCTTTCGATCTAAAATTTCTATGGGCTTTACTATATAATTCAAGCGATCATCCACTTCGATATCATCGTAATGAATATAAGTTGTCTCATCCGCCAGACATTTCCGAAGATGTGACACATGAAATGTGCTATGAATTCCGCTTAGTTCCTCCGGTAGTTCAAGGCGGTAAGCTACCTTTCCTACCCGTTCTATAATCGCAAACGGCTCGATAAATCTCGGGCTTAATTTTCCTCATTTTCTAAACCTGATTACCCCCTTCCATGTGGATACTTTGAGCATGACTTTGTCACCAACCTGGAATTCGATTGGCCTCTTCCTTTTGTCAGCATACGCCTTTTGCCTATCTTGAGCCGCTTTCAAGTGTTCCCGAACCACATCAATCTTTTCATTAGTGGCTCGTACTATATCTTGGTGGGCGAGTTCACGTGGACCCACTTCACCCCAACATACCGGGGTTCGGCATTTCCTACCATAAAGCATTTCGTACGGTGCCATCTTAATACTAGCATGGTAGCTGTTGTTATACGAAAACTCGACCAATGGTAGGTAAACATCCCAACTTCCTCCAAAGTCGATTATACACGCCCGTAGCATGTCCTCCAATGTTTGTATTGTTCTTTCACTCTGTCCATCTGTCTGAGGATGGTACGCAGTGCTGATGAACAATTTGGTTCCCATCTGCTCTTGAAAATATCGCCAGAAATGTGAAGTGAACCGGGTATCCCTATCAGACACGATAGATACCGGTACTCCATGACGTGCTATTATCTCATTAGTGTAAACTTCTGACATCTTTTCTGACGTATAAGTCTCACGAATCGAAATGAAGTGAGCACTTTTCGTCAATCTATCCACCACTACCCATATGGCATCGAAACCGCGGTTTGTCTTTAGTAGTTTGGTTAATAGGTCCATCGTAATATGTTCCCATTTCCAAATTGGAATTTCCAACGGCTGAAGTTTACCGTATGGTTTTTGGTGCTCCGCCTTGACTTGTAAACATGTCAAGCATTTTTCCACGTACTTCACCACATCTCTTTTCATTCCGGGCCACCAATAGTTTTGCTTTAAGTCGTTATACATTTTGGTCGCTCCCGGATGGATGGAATAACGGGACTTGTGAGCTTCATCTAGTAAAAGCTTTTTAACTCCACATGTGTTAGGAACCCAAATTCTATTGAAACGTGTTTTCAAACCGTGATTGCCTACTTCGAGATCTTTAACTTGGCCAACAATCCTTTCCTTTTTCCAGTTCTCCTCTTTCACTGCTTCTACTTGCGCCTCTCGGATACGTTCAAGTAAACCCGAGGTCACCACAAGTTGCATTGATCTTACTCGTATTGGGACATAGTCCGCTTTTCTGCTCAAAGCATCCGCCACCACATTCGCATTTCGGGGGTGGTAGTGTATTTCGCAATCAAAATCCTTCACCATTTCCAACCATCGTCTCTGACGCATATTTAACTCCTTTTGATCGAAGAAGTATTTTAAGCTTTTGTGATCGGTGAATATGGTGCACTTTACCCCATATAAATAGTGCCTCCATATTTTTAACGCAAATACCACCGCAGCTAATTCAAGATCGTGCGTGGGATATTTCTTCTCATGTATCTTCAATTGTCTCGAGGCATAAGCTATAACTTTGCCCCGTTGCATTAGAACACATCCGAGCCCTGACAATGAAGCATCTGAGTAAACCACTAAGTCTTCAACTCCGTCTGGCAACGTTAATACCGGAGCTTGAGTTAACTTCTCTTTTAGCGTCTGAAACGCCCTTTCTTGTTCAACACCCCAAATGAATTTCTCCTCTTTCCGGGTTAATTTTGTTAGCGGTGACACGATCTTGGAGAAATCTTGAATGAATCTCCTGTAGTACCCAGCAAGTCCTAGGAAACTTCTACTTTCCGAAGGGTTCTTCGGGGGATTCCATTTCGACACGGCCTCAATCTTTGACGGGTCTACCAACACTCCATCGGCACTTATGATGTGGCCGAGGAATTGCACCTCTCCTAACCAAAAGGCGCACTTAGAAAATTTTGCATACAATCTTTCTCGTCTAAGTGTTTCTAACACCTCTTGTAAGTGGTGTGCATGCTCAGCTTCACTTTTTGAATATACCAAAATATCATCGATGAACACAATGACCGATTTGTCTAGCATTGGCTTGCAAACCCGGTTCATGAGGTCCATGAAAGCCACGGGTGCATTTGTCAGCCCAAATGACATCACGGGGAACTCGTAATGTCCGTATTGCGTACGAAAAGCCGTCTTCGTCACATCTTCCTCCTTGACCTTTAATTGGTGATACCCCGATCTAAGGTCAATATTTGAAAACCAATTCGCACCCTGTAACTGGTCGAATAGATCATCTATTCTCGGAAGCGGGTATCGGTTCTTTACCGTGAGTTTGTTTAACTCCCGGTAATCGATACACATGTGCATGCTTCCGTCTTTCTTTTTCACGAACAATACAGGTGCGCCCCAAGGAGACACACTCGACCTTATGAATCCTTTGTCAAGCAGGTCTTGAATCTGTGACATCAACTCTTGTAATTCCGACGGCGCGAGTCGGTATGGCGCTTTAGCTACGGGTTTTGCGCCCGGATTCGATTCCGAACTCCACCTCTCGCTCGGGCGGCATTCCCGGTAAATCGTCCGGAAATACGTCTTCAAAATCACATACCACAGGTACGTCTCCAATCTTCGATAGTTCTTTCTCGGGCTCATTTGCATATATCATAAACGCTTTACATCCATGCTTCATGAGCTTGTGAGCTTTCATCATTGAGCATATTATAGGATTGCCTCCCTTTTCGCCATAAATTGTAACGTGCTTTCCACTAGGAGATGTTAGCTTTATTTCCTTACGGAAACACACGACCTTCGCGTGGTGCTGAGACAGCCAATCCATCCCAACAACTACTTGAAATCCCCCCATTGACATCGGGATTAGGTCTATTAAGTATTCTTCATCATCAATGTTTAATTTACAACTTCGACAAATATCACAAACTATGAAGCTTTTGTTGTCCCCTATTTCAACTTCTAAGGGCACAGATAACTTTGTCAATACAAATGAAGGATGCGAATAAATCCATGCGAAATGAAGGATTTATTCGCACCCGTATCAAACAATACACGTGCAGGAATCGAGTTAATCATGAATATACCTGAGACCACATCGGGTTCTGTCTTTGCTTCAGCCGCAGTAAGTTGAAAGGACCTAGCCTTTGCCTTTGGAGCTTCCGTTGGAGACTCTTTTGTGTCTCTCTTCCCAACCAATTCGGGGCATTCGGACTTTTTGTGGCCGGGTTGATAACATTTGTAACAGACGGAAACCTTTCCGGGACACAGCGATGCAGTGTGCCCCGTCTTCCCACATACCGGACACGGCTTGTCTTTGAAGCGGCACTCACCTTTGTGCCCCTTTCCACATACTTTGCAACTTGGCGACCCGCCTTTAGTCTCCACTTTCTTCCCTGATTCAGCAGTTCTAGCTTTCTTTGTAGGGCTTGGATTCACATCCTGTGCCCTTCGCTTGCCCCTTTCAACTTGTTTCTTTAACTCGATTTCCCGCTCCCGGGCGGTGTTGATGATTTCTGTGAGAGTTTCATATTTTGAGGGAGTCATAAACTCCCGGTATTCAGCACTCAGCATGTTGTAATAGTAGTATATCTTCTGCTCTTCCGTGGTGACTAACTCGTCACAGAATCTCAGCTTATCCATGAAGATACACGTGATTTTATCAATTGATTCTCCCTTTTGTCTTAACTGGATAAATTCCTCTTTGATCCTATTGATAACTGCTTTGGGACTATGGTGTTTAAGGAACGGCACCTTAAACTCATCCCAAGTCATGACCCTTGCCGCTTCGGCTCCTATTTCCTTCTTTTTATTGTCCCACCAATCTTTGGCTTGACCCCTCAATTGACCCGTTCCGTAAGCAACAAAGTCACCTATGTCACAATGGGTCCGTTCAAACACTCCTTCGACGTCACTTATCCATCTTTGGCAGATTATCGGGTCAACTTCCCCATTATAGATTGGCGGTTTGCACGCCATAAATTCTTTATATGAGCACCCTTTACGATCTCCCGTTTTCTCCTTCATAAGGTTGACACTATCCTCCAACCTTTTAACTCGCTCTTCGACAAGCGACAACACCGTGCTTTGAATTTTGTCTATAAACCCGGATAGACTACCTTCAATTCCCTTCCCTACTTCTTCGGCAATTATTTCTTTCATTTGTTCGGTGCTTGTTTGCACCGGATTATCATTGTTTCCATCAGACATCTTGAAACTGAAATGTTCACATTTAAACGTTAAACATTTCATTTATAACCTTGCTTCATTTGTTTTGGTTTAGCCAAGTTCCTAACTTGCTTTAACCGTTCACATTCGGTGCACTTTCCGGGTTTGAGTGTGTTAACACGCTCTTCCCATGCACATCAATTCATTTCTTATTTCTTACATAAATATAATCTGTTAAAATAATAAGTTAATTCTTACCGGACGATCGATCAAGCTTGAACCGAACACTTGTTGACAACCTTAAGCTCTGATACCAACTTGTAACACCCGTCTTAATTACTACTTGAAATTAATAAAAATTCACAAGAGTTTATATAAAGATGTCTAGGTTAAAACATAAGTTCCAAAAACAAAGTTCTAAGGTAACAAACATTAGTCAACTACTAACTAATTTAAACATTCAAAGTTAATTAGCAAACTGATTTTTTTATCATAACATTGTCTAAACCGAATTAATCAACGCGGAAGCTTCAAAAGTTTGTGTTCGGTTCTTCAAAAGCTTGCTTGACCGTCATTCGTACTTCTTGGATACCTACAAACTGAAATGTTTACATTAAACATTAGTATTAGAGTACTTAGAAATAATACATAATCGAAACTACGTTTAAAACGGATTCGATTTAACGAAGATATGCAAAATTTAGCATAAATGTCAAAGCTCTACCGTAACTTACGGTAGTTACCGTAAGTTACGGTAGCTCCTGGAAAACTTTGGTTCCACCGTAACACAGGAGGAATCCACCGTAACTTTTTGGTCTCTACCGTAAATTACGGTATATACCGTAATTGACGGAAGACTCTTGAATGTTATGTTTTGTTTGATTTGTTTATTTACTTGAGCCAAGTTCTCGGATTTCATTCCTACAACCCAACATGTTCTATCCTCGTATTTCTAATATGTCATTTGTCAATGATAACAAAAGACCAATCAATCATATTACGAAGCAATATCCATGCTTTAATTGATTATTCGACCCGTTTGGCTCATCTACGGAATCTTCTAATATGATGACTACCAACGAGATCCTATCCATCCTTGATCCATTATTCAATTTAGCGAACATCATCGCTTTTAAAAAAATTACACAACTTCTATTCTACAATACGACTATATGTAGTTTAACAAAATTTCACTTAAGTAACGGTCAAGTTACATACCTTCAAAGCACACCCTTTAGTCGTGCGTCAACACCGGCTTGTCCGCTTGTAGCTCCGGTTTCCTTTCCTATAGAGTTCCATCACATTGTATTTAGAACTCCATTTCAATCATATATCACATAATTTGTCAAATAATCACAATCATGCGTTTAAACTTTAGATTTCAATTTCGAGCCTTCTTTGAGGCATTTTTACAAACACTTAACGGGCAGAATTTTATATTATTCATATTCAAGTTCATAGCTTGCTATTTCGCTAAATTTAACATCAATTAAGCTTTCACATATCATTAAACATCATCATTTCAGAAATCACTTCCTATGACCCATATTACACTAGAATAATCATTCTAAACCCTAGTGTTCACTAGTTTCCCACAAAACCCATGAATCACCTTCCTTATGTTCATGAGATTTTCAGGAATTAACCATGATTTCACATGTAGTTGTCTAGGTTTTACTTCTAGACACTATATCATCCCTAATCTAACCAAATCACAAACATGCATCATCTAATTTTTGGATTTCCCAAATTCATACGAATTTCAAACATAGAATTTTCATAGAATTTTACATACCTTACAACCCTCTTGTGATGGGGATCATTAATCTATGCTCGATTTTCGTTTTGGACTGAGTTTGATCCTTCAATTTAGGGATTTTGTGGAACTTAGGGTTTTGATGAACTTGGTCCCCCCTGTTCTTGTCTGGTCGATCTCACACACGTATGTGTGTTTGAGATTTTTATTTTTCTTGTTTTATTAAACTTAATTTTAGTTTAAGCACTTTTGGCCCCTCTAATTTCCTTTAGTCCCCTTTTTGTCCTTGAACTACTCACTAGTCATTATCTAACTAGGTTAATGTCACCCCTAGTTAGTTTATTTTACTAATTTATTTACAAATAAAATTGCAAATTTTATGAATTTATATTTTCGGGATGTTACAGGTTCCGAACCGAACCTATACTTAGAATTGTCGGGTTGAATCATGCTTAGGCATCTTCAACTAATATTTACCAAGTTATTAAAGTGAGAAAACTGATTTTATGACTTTTATATTAATAGCTATATATTTTATTTAAAACTAACTCGTTTGACTTTTATTTGACCCGACAATTAAACTAGGTAAACGTCGTAATTAGGAGGTGCCCTTTTTAGGGTTAAACACCTACCTAATTACGATCACGTAGCCATGTTTGTTGCGAACAATGACTCAACCGTTTAAAAGTCAAAGAGTTTATTGAAAACGCTTGACTTTCGGTTATAACCGCTAAAAATTAAACTAAGCACGAAAGGACACTTACAAAAGGTCCAAGCAAGGAGGGAATTGATCTTGGATGTTCAGGTATGAAGCACAAGGGCCCCAACTTAAAACAATTAGATCAAGGTATGAATGAGAGCAAAAATCAAGTGGGGTATTTATAGGTTTTTGAGAACCGTTAGGATCGTTTCTCGTAAACCGGGATTTGATCTCAGCCCTACAAGTATGCCCACTAATTTAGAAAACCATGGGTGTCCCAAATTCAGCCCATAGAATCAACTATGAGAGACAAGAAGCAAAACCACAGCTGGTTTTCAATTTTCTGGTTGCTGGCATTACTATATGGACCGTATGGGTCCAGTATACGGTCTGTAAGGGACCAGATCAGCTCAGCAACTTTCAATTGTTGTCACAATAGGCCCCTACACTTGATAATTGTCATTTCCGACACATCTAAGGCCCGTTAAACCATTTTTAAGGCTCTATAATGATGCCTAAGCATAGGGAACATGAAACATGCTCAAAAACATGCCGGATGTCAGTTCGTTTGGTCGTACAGTCACGTTGTTCGGCTAATTACGACGAAACGCGGACGGACGCGAAAAACGAACCAAATTACGCGACGGATGGAATTTTATCAAGCCAAACACTAAAATAAAATATTTTAGTGCTTACATAAATTTTTGGGTGACCGCATATATTCAGAATGCAAGATATGCACGAAAATGCAAACTTGTGCACTTTTTGACACTTTTAGTCCCTGCATGGCGTAAAAGTTTATTTTTGCGCACCAAACACCTCTAAGCCTATATCTAAGCTATATAAAGGATGAATAGGGTATGTTTAACTTATGGACATATTCCGGAAGGATCGTTACCATACGATTTGACCTACTTTTGCAGTTTGACGCAATTAGTCCTTTAATTGCGCAAAGTAGCGCGAAATGTCATTTAATGATATCCAAGCCTTCCATGGCCCATAACGGGCATTCCCAAGTATATACCTAAATATTACTATGCTCCCGTTCACTAAAAAGGTCACCGAAAGGCGTAGATTCAAAAGTTGACGCTTTAGGCCCCTCTATTGCGCAAACTTGCGCATTTCATCATTTAATAGCATTGAAGCCTCATCTAATCCATATTAGGCATTCTTGAAAGTATTATTGAACATCACGATGCTTCGGGTTCGCTAAAAGGTCATTCAGAGGTATAATTAACATATTGACACTTTTAGTCCATCTAATCTTGCAAAGTTGCGCGTAACTTTACTTATAGGCATAAAAACCTTAGACGGCCATTATTTGGCATTCCCGAGAGTATAATTAAATATTATGAAGCTCTCGGTTTGTTAAAAGATCACTCAGAGGTAAGAATTAACATGTTGACGCTTTTAACCCTTTATTGCGCAAACTTTCAATTAGTTACGCAAACGGCTACACTTAATCATCAAGTGGCACATTTGTAAATATAAACATCATAAGAGGTTATTTAGAAATTATTTTAGGTATGATAACACTTCTAGTCCTTTCATAATCAAAGTTTTCGATTTTTCGAAAAATTAGTCCCTTAAATTCAATGTTTGACTTCATAAGGGTTTATTACACGTGTCAATACATCATTGGACGTGATTTTACGAGGTGTTACATTAGGTTTTTTTAGGTTTTTTGGGAGTTTAGTTTTTAGCATTTAGCTTGGGGGGTGGGTTAGGTTTTTTTTTTGGGGGGGGGGGGTTGGGGTTTAGGTTTTTTTTTTAGCTATTTTAGGTTGTGTTCACATTGGTTCTCACGGTTCTCGCAATAAGGATGGTTCTCGCGTGAACCTTACCATATATATATATATATATATATATATATATATATAGTTAGGATCCTGTAAAAAAGGCCCAAAGTGTGAGAAAGGTAAGAAAGAATATCAGCCATTAGATCTTTTGATCTAAGGGTTGAGGTCAATAGGGACCAAATTGCAAAATATTTTTGTTAATTTGGACTGAATTGAAATATATAGGGGCAATTGTGTCTTTTTATCTTCATTTTGTAAATCAAATCCTTGCAATTTCGTTCTCTCTCTCTCTCATACGATCATAATTTCTCTCTCTCTCTCTCTCTCTTCTTCCATATTCAATCAATCGGAAGATCAAACACGACATCGGCAACGGCGGTGGTGGTGGTGCGAGCGGCAGCGGCATTGGTGGTGGTGCGAGCGGCAGCGGCGGTGGTGGTGGTTCAAGCGGCAACGGCGATGGTGGTGCTGGATCGGCAGTGGTGATGCGGCGGTGGTGGTGCCGGAAGTAGTAGTGGTGGTGGTCGTGCGATCTCTCTCTGTACATCGAACGGTGCCGGAAGTGGAGAAGATGATACAGAGGTGTTATATTCTTTACTGAATGATATTATTTTCTTTTCTGAAAGGTGTTATTTTTTTTTCATTAATGGTGTTTTTTTCTTTTCGTTAATGATGTTTATTTTCTTTTCTGAATGGTGTTATTTTCTTTTCTGAATGGTGTTATTTTTCTTTTATGATTGGTGTTATTTTCTTTTCGGAAAGGTGTTATTTTCTTTACTGAATGGTGTTATTTTTTTTTCTGAATGGTGTTATATTCTTATATTCTTTACTGAATGGTGTTATATTCTTTTACTGAATGGTGTTATATTCTTTACTGAATGGTGTTATATTTCTTTACTGAATGGTGTTATATTCTTTTACTGAATGGTGTTATATTCTTTACTGAATGGTGTTATATACTTACTTGTTATATACTTACTGAATGGTGTTATATACTTGCTGAATGGTGTTATATAATTATTGAATGGTGTTATATATGTGCTGAATGGTGGTTGCAGTGTTATTCGTAGTGTTTTTTTATAGATCTTTTAAAAAAATCTTGTTCCTATAATTAAGGTGGCGGTTATGGTAAGTTTTGAATTAATTATAAAATTACTTGTTTACCCGTTTGAATTAATTTTGGTGGAGGACACATGTCATCTCTACAATATTAGTTCGTTGTAAATACTAAATACATTTTTATCAGTAGCATTTACTTAATTTACTAATTATTGTTTCCTAAACCAAAATTTAATATTGGTAGTTGTAATAGTTAATCAAATATAATATTAGCTTATATTAATTGATCCACTTATTTATTTCTTTACAGCTTAAATATATTATAGATTTGAAAATTCTTTCATTATTCCATAAATACTTTATTAAAAAAATAATTAATAAAGAAACACAGATATAAATAAATTTTATTTATCTATTATATATAATTTATCAACTTCGTCATTAACTTATCTGAAATGTCACTTTATTTTACTTATTATACACTTATGATTTATCATAATATGATAAAGTTTCTTTGCCTTATATTTGATAAATATTATTTTTTTTTTGAACGGCAAATTTGGATCACTGACGGACCACTGGAGTATCATCGTGCCACCAGCAGAACCACCCGATCATATCCATCTCCACTAGGCAATAATGCCTATACACCAATTCAGGAGGAAACCCAATAAATATGGGAAAAACCCCCTTTGTGAGAATCGAACCCATGACCTAATGGTCATAAGCCTTATCCCACCACCAAGATACCACTAGGCTATAATGCCATGGGTTTAATTACTATACCTTATTCGTCACGCATTATTATTTTTTTAAAATATATACAGTTGTGTTTAATAAAATTTAAATATCCGAATCCATGAGTATTCACGGGTGATAACTCCAATGGCTTTGTCAATTAAACCCAACCCCCACCCCGCTCAAACATTTACTTATGTGATTATTACAACTTTAAGAAAACACATCCAAACACCATCCTCATAGTCTGTTTATTATTGTTAGTTCGTCTGAGCAAATTTACAAATTACGACCAACATTTATCTATATATTATATCATGCAACTTTCGGGAACGATGTAGTAAGATGTTACAATTGTTATCTCCCCTCTACTGTCTCTCATCAAGGACCGAATAGTTACTTTGAACCTCAAGTTTGGGATAAAATGTTGTTTCATTCTTTTTTTTTTATAAATTATTCTTTGTTGGTTTTTATCGTATTTTTGTATATTATGCTTGCGGTTCGAGATTTTCATCATAATATAGGAATACCATGTGTATTTATTTAACGACTTATGAGTTTTTCTCACTCATTTTTTCCAGTTCATTGTAATTGAATATTTACATAAGAAATGAAACGTTTCTATCATTTAAAATTTCAATTTTTTTTCAGTTTATTGTAATTGAATCATTTCAACACATAATGTTCTCTTTGTTTTTTAAAGCTAAACACATATACTTAATTGTAATGAGTATGCTTTTTTTTCCAGTTAGGTTGGGTGGAATGGGTTTGCGCCCCCTCCACCTTAACTAAATAGTGCCCCCACACCCATATCCTAGGCGCCACTCATCTTATCTCCAACCAAATAACAAAGTCAAATGGATCTTTGATGACTTGCTTAAATTTAAACAATATATATATATATATAGAGAGAGAGAGAGAGAGAGATTCATGTATTTTTAACACTGAATGAAAACTCTTATTTTTCTTTGTTTTTAATGTTATATAGCATGATGGTATTTGTAATTTACAATTTTGTTACAATATACTTCTTTTATTTTTGGTAGAATGTAAATTTAGACGAATACCTGGGTGCTCTTCGTTCATGGATTGATGTCATTTGTTTTACTAATATTGATGATGCATAGATGTATGTGGCGTTGTCAAGAGTTAAAAACAGAGATAAAGTTAGACTACTAATATTAGATAAAGTTAAATTTAGTGTAACAAATATAAAAAACAAACGGTTGTAGATAAAGAAATAGTTACACATTTTTAGATTTTTAAATTTTGAATTTAATTATTATTGTTATTTTTTTATTTAGTGTCGTATGTAATTTCAACCAAATTTATAATTTATAATTTAATATAAAAGATATTATAAAATTAATGGTAAAGCCTATGTACATGTGTTTACATAATTTAAATTGTGCAACCCGCGAAGTTCGCGGGTAATAACCTAGTGGTGTTATATATGTGCTGAATGGTGGTTGCAGTGTTATTCGTAGTGTTTTTTTATAGATCTTTTAAAAAAATCATGTTCCTATAATTAAGGTGGCGGTTATGGTAAGTTTTGAATTAATTATAAAATTACTTGTTTACCCGTTTGAATTAATTTTGGTGGAGGACACATGTCATCTCTACAATATTTCTCACATTTCTCACACTTTTAACCTTTTTACAATAACTTTACCCTATATATATATATATATATATATATATATATATATATATATATATATATATATATATATATATATATATACTATATTAATAAGCATAAAGAAAGGGCAGAAATGGTCATTTGCCACTTTACAACCCTTAAAGCTTATTGTACAACCAACTAAAGCACAAATGTTGAATCTGATAAAGCAACAAACTTTTTGGCAGCCAGACCTATGAAACTAAGTTGAATTTTAAACAAGTGAGCGGGAGGTTTTTCTTGAGCGGCCTTTTCAAGTTTTGAAACATTTTGAAATGGGGAAGAAACCGAGAAAGAAAGAGAAAGGGAGTAGGGCTACATCTGCAAAACAAACTCCCCAGCTCTCTCAAACCCTACTCCAAATTCCACCATTCGTTGCTTTCATGCCTCCTCAAAACCCACCTACAATCGAGCGAAAAAGAGGCCGAGAGGCATCTCTATTCTCATAATCGAAAGAAGGATGAAGGGAAGCAATGAACTGGGTTCTAATAGGGCTTTTAAGGGTAAGTTTATCAGGTTTCTATCATAGTTTTTCATTTCAAAACTGTTTCGTACATTGTGTTTGTAGTTTCAGTCTTTCAGGTTGTGATTTTGTTTCTACCTTTTGTTTTCTAGGGTTTTGAGTGAGATACAGTGCCGAAAAATGAAGCAAGACGAGCCTTAAACTGTTTAGTGGTGTAACAATGGTATGTTGAGCAAGACGAGCCTCATAGGTCATTTTTATTTCAACTGATTGGTATTCGGTTTTAGGGTTTTATTCTCAATATTAAGCAAAAACATGTTAAACTCAGGAACGAGAACATTTTTGTTGATAAAATGGAGCGGATCTAAGGTCTTTAAAAACATTGATGAATTGATGTTTCCAAGTCGAGTAGTTTGTACCGTCAAGTTTAATCATGACAAAATTTATGATGTTAGTCAGATTAAACACTTGATTTCTTTGTTTGCCATGAATTGTTGAAATCTATAGTTGATTGATGTAGATGCCATGGAAATAAAAGGAGAAAAGCAGAGGAGAAGAGATAATTTGCAGAGAGTTGCAAAGAAAAGTAGGGAAGGATACGATCACCGGTGAAGATACAAATTCACCGGAGTTTGTTTCTGGAGAAAGATGAACAGAGGATCGCAGTTGCTTTGATACAATAACAACGGTGAAGCATCAGACTCTCTAAGGTTTGTATTCAATTGAGTTAGTTTGTACAAATGGCACTTAATTTACATAAGAGGCTAGAAAGATATAACTACAATGTAAACAGCTAAGCTATGTAATAGTAAGGTGTAATATAAATGTACAAGTAACAACTGCACATGCCAACTACCTCTAGCCTGGTTTATTGCTTTGTGTGTGATTGTCTTGTTGGTGTATCCACCTTACCTTGATAAATCACCCTCTAATAAATTCTAATTATATGTTTTGTTCAGACTGTGATGATCATTACAGGTTTTTCAATTGGTTTATGGGGCCACATTGACATTAACAAACATTTCATTTCAAATAAGATAAAAAAGGAACCATGGGTAAAAAATACATGTTTTTTTGCCTTTTAGCCATACACGACTAAACTGTTTATACAATTTTTTCAGGAAGTTTTGTTGGCAGAGAAATAATGGTTGCCAAATACGGACCTGGTGCTGAAAGAATGTGAGTTCTATGGCCAAGGTTTGATCTCAATCATGAAGACTTTTCTTTGATATGTTTTTTTGATCATAGTAGCAATTTCTTGGTACACTTTTCATGTCTTATCCATTCGATGATTTGTCGATTTCAATATATAATCTTACATCATTTTTTCTATCATATTGTTTGCTTTAAATAATTTGGGTTTGTATTTTTTTATACTTCGTTTGCTTTTATTCACAAGGGAAGAATACTGGAGCCAGTAGAAAAGTTGAAGGGGAGATCAAGGAGCCGAAGTCTAAAGGTAAATATTCTTCTTTGCAAACATATGCTTGTTTCTTTGGCATTGAAATGTCAAATTTTTTTTATTGGAGTCATTGTGACTAAAAGAACTTTTATTTTGAGTTCCTCCTACTCCAAAATGTCTTTCACCCAGTGGCAGGTCTGGCTCTCGAAGCCCATCACCACACCGCCGCTCTGATGCGTGTATATTTTTATTTATTTACCGTGATCTCTATTGTTTTAATATGGGAAAATCTGTTTTATTGTTTGGCCTTAATGATTTCTGCTCTGGGGTTGTTATCTTGTTGTAGGTATTGGGTGTAGCTATTATACCATCGGGTGGGGCGCTTGTGTGAGCTTAGTGTGTGTCTCAGATTGGATAGGCTCACTACAAATGGTTCTCACTTGATGGTATAACTCTACTTCGATTCGTGTTTTCTTTTGTGGAGAGTGCATTTCCTTAGTGGGTGGGTGGGGGTGGGTGGGGGAGGGGGTCGAGTTATTAAGAACATTGATCATGTGGTTGTCTGTGGCTTTTGTTCAAAATTTGATAGCGACCGCGAATAACGAAGATAATGGTGGCAGTTGGCCTTTGCGGAACAGTTGGGCTCCCCAAAAATAAACTTCTTAATGTGGCGAGCGTCGTTAAATCAGATTCCGGTAAAAAAGGAGCTAGTCGTGAGGGGTGTACGGATTCATACTGGTCGTTGTAAAATGTCGCCGCTGCTGTAAGTGACACTGTCTCTCATATCTTCAATATTACTTCTGAATTTATGCATTGCTTTGCTTTACTTTGATGGCCCATGTTCAATACAAGAAGTTATAAAGCTTCCCCTTGTTCAAGTTATCAGCTAGCCACGGGTCACTGTCGCCGGTCACCTTGTGCACTATGGTCACCAACAACGAGCTAAAAAAGAATCCAAACGAAAGCGTACTTGAAAACAATCCGATGCTCATTTTCTTCATCCCTTTGGGACACTCCCTTAAGAAGAAATCAAGTTGTCCTATATAAGTAAACGACCAGACCCCACAAAGAAAAACTGTGGAATTAACCAGCACACTCTAAGTGGAACCACATTCGAGGGGTCATCAACCAAGCCGTGGGACTGAGCCACGTGCAGCCGCTTGAGCTCGATTAGCGCAGCTGCAACCATGGCAAATGTGGATAGGACTAGCCCTACACCGATAGTTGAAGGGGGCTTAGCCCTTGTGGGTGTTTAAGGAAGCGTTTAGCGAGGGGGACTACAATTTGGTCGTACACAGGGACCGTTAAGAGAATGCTGCCTACGAAGAAGGCTGGGGGATGAGGAAGGATTTCCCGATGTGTCGGTCCATGGTGGTGGCTTGTGACACTGAGAAAGTTGTCATTTGTGCATATATTGTCCAGAACATGATTGTGGTTGCCCAAATTGGTAGCATAGTGATCATCATCTTAACTTATTCCACATCTATTAAAGTTGAGAGATGCCATTTGCTTATCTTTGTAATTTCACCAGATTTTTCATTCTTTTTGATTGCTGCCTTGTCAAGAAAACTACAAATACGGAAAAATTGAGACAATTAAAAGAAAAATAAACATTGATTAAAACACAATCTTCATACGAATTGGTAAATGGGTTTGTATTAACCTAAAAATCAGATAAACTAGAACAAGATACACATATTCACAGAGTGACACTAACATGACCCTTTTAATCTTTTTTTGCATACTAATACTTTAAAATTAAAATTTTACAACCAAAATATACAAGTGTGTATAAAACCATTATGTTAACATTATTAAACTTAATGCTTGTTTCTCTTTTATCTTTCTTTCAAATTATAGCATTAAATGCCCAATCAATTTAGGTTATGACATAAAAAATATACTTTTTTTTAAAACACTTGATAAAAATAAATGTCTTAAATAAATCAATCTATGAATCCGCCAAGTCAAACTCAAACTAAACCCGTTTAGTTAGATGTGTTGTCAAGTTTGACCTAAAATTAACCAAAATTCTAGAAATTTATCAAACTGAGTTCATTTTGTGTCAAAAGTTTATAGCAATAATTTATTAAAACGTATTAACAAGAAGAGGCTATGATAAAATAAGGCTAGGAAAAAGAAAACAAGTATAGATTAAAGGTATATGTAGTTCCTTATGCGTAAATAAGCCCATTAGAGCCCAAGCTCAACTCAAACGTACTGAGAGCTTGAGCTTGGTTCATTTTAAACTTTATATCTAAAGTTCAAGCTTGGCTCGTGACATTCAACTGTTTATTATGTATTAATTATATATTTATTTAACTACTTATTTTATGTAACATATAATTTTTTTTATTCAACAGTTATAATTAAATGTAATATAATATATTGTTTAGTATTGCTATTTAGTATTCTTATCATAGTCATATATATGGTAATATATTTTTTAATGGCCAACATAATCAATTTTGAGCACTTTCGGGGCACCTACTAGACCAAACAGAGTACTTCGTGAGCAACCCCGAGTCCACCGTTAATTCCGGGGAAAATCCGGTAACCCACCCGTCTGTAGGCACGACAAGTGATATTACCGGTAAAACTCGTTTGGCTCAAGGATCAAACCCAGGTTTCCCTGAGTCTCCTATCATTGCCCCCCCCCCCCCCCAGTGTTTGACTATACACCAAGTGGGAGTTGAATCTTCATCTTTCAAGAGAAATGCAAATCTTCCACCACTTGATTTTGAGATCATTGGCATATATGGTAATATTTCATATGTATCTAACAACCTTAAATTTTCTTCGTACTCACTTAAAAAATTATCGTCGCCGCCGCATCTCTACTTTAGTACCCAGTTTAATGAGTATCGCGTTTAAATTATCACCGCCGCCGCATCGCGCGGGTAGCGGACTAGTATATATATATATATATATATATATATATATATATATAGGGTAAGGTTCATGCGAGAACCACCCTTATTGCGAGAACCGCGTGAACCAATGTAAACTCAAAATAATACCTAAAAGAATCCAAAAAACCCACAAAAAAAAATTATTTTATTTTTTTAATATTTTTCTAATAAAAATCCCAATATTTTGTTACAAAAAAAAACGTTTTTTTTTTTTCGAGTAACGGTTTTGGATGCACATGTGCATGTGTATCATTTCTTTGACAAATTCCATAATATATTACTAGTAGTAGAAAAATGCACTTTCATTTACACTACCATATGTAATACACTACTTTTTACATTATCAATATTAGAAATGCACATGTGCATCTATATGTATCAACATGAAATAAGGTGTTTTGGTACAAAAAGTTTGTGATTTTAAATGATGAAGTAGGCCTATATACATGTGTTTTGGTTAGTTTTATCTAGAGGTTAATGGTTTGATTATATTTGTCACTTTATGATGTAATATGTTGTTTGGATGGTATAAAGGGTGTTGATGTACATATAATAAAGTGAAATATTGATAATAATATTGTATTATGGTTGATAAAAAGCAATGGTATTTTATTACGGGTGGTAGGAGGTAATGGTAGTATAGTATGGATGGTATGATAGATGAAAGAGAATGTGTATTCAAAGTGGTGTACTAAAACACGTTATAACATGTTTATATATATAGATGCACATGTACATTTCTAGTGTTGTTAATATTATAACAAGTTCATACATATAGATGCACATGTGCATTTCTATTATTGTTAATGTAAAAAATAGTGTATTATGAATGGTAGTGTAAATGAAAGTGCAATTGTCTGGTATTTGTAATGAATTACGGAATTTGTCAAATGCACATGTGCACGGATAACTGTTACTCGATTTTTTTTGTTTTTTTTATTATTGACGAAATATAGCAATTTTTCCAAAAAAATAGTAAAAAAAAATTTGGATGTTTTTTTAGATTTTTTAAGGTATTTTTTAGTTGTCTTCACATTGGTTCTCACGGTTCTCGCAATAAATGGTGGTCCTGACGGATCCTTCTCCTAAAATGAAAACCACCACCAGTTGTAAGAACCGAGAGAACCACTTTCTAACCACTAGATCTTCAAGATGGATGGATGAGATTAAAAGTAATAAAACTATTATAAAATTCTTTTTATCTTATTATATTTTTAATATTTTATTGTTAAGGGGTATTTAGGTAAATTTACTTTTTTTTGGTCTTATTGTATATATAATTTTTATTACATTTTTGTCCTATTACATTAATTATTTTTTATTATAAATCACATTTTTGTCCTATTACATTAATTATTTTTAAAATCAGATTCTTTGATAATTTTTTTTCAAGATTTGTTAAAGAAAACATTTTTAAGAGTCGTTTTTACGCCCCATTTTTTACGCGCGTTTTTTACGGCACGTTTTACGCCCTGGTTTTACGCTTCGGTTTTTCGCATCGTTTTTTCGACCGGTTTTTTACGCGTCGTTTTTTACGTTTTACGTTAAAAAGTATTTACATATAAGTTTACATTTTACATTTTTGCGCTAAAAAAGTTTATGTTTTCCGTTTTAATTTTTACGTTTTTGGTTAAAAGTTTAAAAAGTTTACGTTTTACGTTTTACGTTAAAAAATTTACGTTTTACGTTTTACATTTTACGTTTTACGTTAAAAAGTTTACGTTTTACGTTAAAATGTTTACGTTTTACGTTTTATGTTTTACGTTAAAAAGTTTATGTTTTACGTTAAAAAATTTACGTTTTACGTTTTATGTTAAAAAGTTTACGGTTTTACTTTTTTTTTTTACAAAAACTTTTTTACACAAAACGAACGCACCCAGAAATCGCAACTCGGTAGGTGTCTCTAGGGCTGAGTAGTATACGGTTCAGAACCGCCAAAACCGGGGAACCGAACCAGAACCGCTAGATCCAAACCGTATTTTTGGATATAGGGTCCGGTTCCGGTTCTTAGATTTGGGTAAAAACAGTTCCCGGTTCGGTTCTGGTTAAAACCACGGTTCCGGTTAAAGAACCGCTAGAACCAGTAGGGATTATAAATATTTAAAACCCTTTTTTATTAATGGGCTTTTCAACATCATACGACCATCCTAATTCTTATTCCCTCTTCTTATATTCATTCCACGATCTCATCTTTCATCTTCTAATTCTTCTCCATCTCTCAACCCTAACTATAATTGCTATCATACAAGTTCATCTCCATCAACACCCTGCAAATACAGATACGCTATTCTACATGACATTTTTTTTATGATTGCATGTATTTTCTTTCTAGATGTTTGCTTTCTGATACATATAGTTTTTTGTATGTGAAAATAAAAATTGAACAAAAATAATCAAATCAATGTTGATCAAATTGTAAATGTGTATATAAATAGTGTATCGCTTGTTTTAATTGTCAACACGATGGTTGTAATAGTTTTATTTAGAGATTGTTTATGGCTTGAAATTTTTTATTGTTGTTTTGCTACTTTTATCTTGGTTGGTTTGAACTTTGAATGTTGCAACTCTTAGTTAATGTTTTAAATGATTTGATTCGTTTCTATTGAATTGTTAATTTTAGGATTTAATTGTCAACCGGTTCCTGCGAGAACCATTTACACGAGAACCGTTTAACCGGTTCGGAACCGAACCGGAACCGTTATAATACGGTTCGGTTCCGGTTCTTAAATTTAGCAATTAACGGTTCTGGTTCGGTTCCGGTTCTGGTTCGGTTCGGTCTGGTTCTGAACCGTTGCACAGCCCTAGGTGTCTCAGATAGAATCTTATCATCATCGACATCGACTGGGAAAAAAATATAAAAAACCAACAACAAAAATCAAAACAATGTGTGGATTCTTGAAAAAAAACGGGGTTTGGCTCAGATTTTCCGATAATCAAAGGCTACAAAGTGGGGTTGCAGGTTCAAAAACCTACCATCCACCATCCTTGTCGCGTCATCGTCATGAAAATATACGTTTTTTTTTTTTTTTTTTTTTTTGCATCATCACCACCCCAAATCCAACAGATCAAAACCCATATAGTTCACTGTTCAATCCACCAAAAAAGCACACCCAAAATCCTGCAATCCATACCAAACATAAAAAATCATACAAAAATCAAGAAAAACCCATTTTTTACAACAGATCAAAACCCATATACTTCACTGCTCAAACCCACAAAAATTCAAAGAAACCCACATTTTTTTTACAACAGATCAATCCCACAAAAATCAAAAAACCCCCAAGAAATATCAACAGAATCAAAGAACCCCAAACCCACATAATCGTCGTCAAACAGAATCAAAGAAACCCCAAACCCAATCAACCCCCAACATACCAAAATACCAACAGAATCAAATACCCACATAATCAAAGCATACCCAAAATCAAAAGAAACCAAGCATACCCAAAATCAAAAGAAACCCAGCAAAAAAATCCAAAAGCCTACCAAACCACCGGGACCATCGCTCTTTTTTCCGGTAAGGCCGTTTCTGACGGCGGCTTACAGTGGTGTCGGAGCCATCGGCATCACCCACCTCTACCCCACCACCACCGCCTAGGGGTCCGCCACCAAACCCAACGCAACCACCACCAAAACCGGTCGCAAAAGGGGGTGGCGGAGAGGAAAGCGAACACCGTCACCCCCCGCTACCAACCACCATTCACCGTCGCTCCTCACCACCGTCGGAACCGCCACCTCCTTCCCTTCATCAGATCTTGAAGATGATGGTGGTGGAAAGATTTCATGAGAGAGAAATGAGAGCCCCCTTGAAGATTATGGTGGTGAAAGAATTCAAGAGAGAGAGATGAGATATTACGTTTCAAATTTTGGAGTAAATGAAGACAGAGAGTGATGAGATAGTAAATGAAGAAAGAGAGTAGACAGACTTTTAAAAGAGACAGGGGGAGAGAGATGAAATGACATATGGAGTAAATGACTAAACTACCCTTTAGGTTGGCAAAGTCTGATTGGTGAAAAGTGGTTCTCGCGGTTCTTACAACTGGGGGTGGTTTTCATTTTAGCGGCTCCATATATATATATATATATATATATATATATATATATATATATATATATATATATATATATATATCATAACAAATATTTATACATATACAAAAAGATACAATAAACGAGTTGAGCCCCATCCTAGTTTGAGCACAAGTTTTTTCAAGTCAAGTGATATGAGCACAAGCTTAGTCGGTCTCACCACAAAAGCTCTTTCGAGTCAAGTGACCGAGCACAAGCTTAGTCAGACTCAACAAGACTTGCTTACACCCTGCCATATATACGAAAATGAATGAAGGTGGCAAACACTGACCAAACCTTGTTACACAATTCAAGATGGTGTTTGTGTGTGACATAATGAGTTGATGGCCATATTATGTCTGACATATAAACCGTTTAAGCCGATAGCCTCTTGGCCTAGTGGCATCGTGTGTTTATTCCCATCAAAGTGGTACGAGTTCAACCCTCACAAAGTGAACAATATGTGGATTTTAGGAGTAGGCTTTAGGGGTATGTATTCACCGTTAAAAATAAATAAATTGATTAAGACTTATGTTAGTCAATAGCTAATTTGGTAAGTTATTGATCGTTGGTTTCTTCGTTAACCTATCAAATTATACTTGTTTTTCGACACTAGTTATTAATAAAGTGCCACTTTTGGTGAAGTTGGATGCCCTATTGATTACAAATAAGTTTTAAAAAATTATTACAAATGATGGGTTAAGACTTAAGAGGGTTGTGCACTTCATTGGGTAAAACAGGCAGGCCCGGATCCGTCAAATCGTCAATCAGATGACAAGTATAGACTATAGAGTTTAACAACCGGGCCTCAATGATATATCCAAAACCTTAGCTCACTAGAACATATCACGATCCCATCAATATGAAATTTGTCCACCACCAGCCCAATTCCAAACTACTTCTTGACCCACCATGGATTCATGGACCCCTACCGCCGTTCATCAATCACGATCTCGGCCCAATTGTTCATACTTGTGTTTTTTTTTTATCAAGGCAAATTTGATTTAAATAATTTAAACCCGTTTTTTTTTTTTTGCAGGTAATAATCTCAACTCAGTTCTTTACCTGTAGTGGTCTAAACTTTAGCATTTTATTTGTAAAATAGTCCGCTGTTAAAAAAACATAACGGGGTTAAGTTTTTTTTTTTTTTTCTAAATTACAAACCAATGTTTTCGGAACAAGAATACCAATCAATTGATGTAAAACCCTTCTCGCATACAGATCATCATGAGCGGTGTTGTAAGAAATTCTGAAACAAAACCACATTCCATAACATAAATAAATCTCTTCATACGTTTGGCATTCTCTCGTATGTATATACTCTTTGCATCCAGACACAACGTCCTTTTCTCTATCAACCAGTTGTCGTGTTGGTTACAAAATCAGCTGCAATAGTACCACCCAACCCATTCTTTTCTTACTATTATTGTTGTTCCATGGTCTCTTTCTTTCTTTTCCCCACCAATTCAAGCCAAGGTATCCCCTTTCCTTTAATTGCTTTCATCATTGGAGAATTTTCATCTTTTTCCCATGTTAAATAACTGAGTTCTGCTGTTGGGTGCCAATTCATTGATACATGCTTCTTGTTTGATGCCCCTTGTGGTTAGGTTCTTAAAAATCTCAACTTTTTTTTTATTTTCTTGAAGTATTTATTGCGTAGAATCCAATGTTATTGTCAATTTGTAAATGGGTTTATGCTCTTTTGAGTAGATTGATAGGGGTTTAATTACATTATTTTAGAATACCCTTAATTGTTGTTGCTGTACTCTGCAAATTTGGTTATCAAAATTAGAATTACGGCTGTTTAAAAAGCCCACTAGAATTCGGCTTGGTTTGTATACGAGCCAGCTCAGCTCGACTCGGTTTGTGAACGAGCCAAGCCTGAGCCAATGTAAGCTCGGCTCGTGGCTTGCTCGTTAGCTGGTTCCTTGGCTCGCTCATTTAGCTCGAATATACTTGAGCCTAAGTTTTTATATGTATACAAATTATAACCCAAAAGTATTACATAGTTTTAAACCATAGTTTTTAAATACTAATATAGTTAACTTTAATGAAAAAAATATAACTCAGTTACATATAATTCAGTTTTATTGAAAACCAAAAAATATAAGTGTTTAATAGCAAAGAAAAGAAATAGCAATACCCTATTTTTATTTTCTTTCAATCAACCTTTTTTCTAACTTGAAAAAAACAAACGAGCTGGCTCGAGCTTTTGATTATAGCCGAGCCAGAGCTCAAGATTTCAGCTCAATAAGAAAAACAAGCTGGCTCGGCTCGACTCGGTTTTAAACGAGCTGAGTCTGAGCCCACCCTGGCTAAGCTCAGCTCGGTTCGTGTACAGCCCAATCAATATTAAACTTTTGTTTTTAACTCTATCCATTATTATGACATTGCAGGGTACAAGATGGGTCAGAAATCTATTAATGATCCATAAATCACCATACCCACAAGCAAAATCTTATTTTTAAGTGTTATGAAGATAAAATCCTGATAATTACTGTTATCAATGGAGGATGGCAAAGACCCTACTGCTATCACTACAGTTATCAGTAGACCGAACCAATCTAGGGCTTTGCCACAAAGGCTTATACAGCTGCTTGCCTTATTTCTTATTTTGTGTTTTACCGTTTCGTTATTTAGTATATATATGATCCGTAAAACCGGAGTTGTTACAACGGTAACTACAGCAATCCCCATTTTACAACCGTGTATCCAAGAGATCAACAATCTTGACCGTTGGATCACACCTCGTTCGAACCTTATCCATACAATGAGTGATAAGGAGCTGTTTTGGAGAGCTTCTTTTGTGCCACAAGTGAAGAGATATCCATTTGCAAGAGTCCCAAAGATTGCATTTATGTTCTTGACTATAGGGCCGTTACCATTGGCTCCTTTGTGGGAAAGGTATTTTAAGGGGTATGAGAGTCTTTATTCGATATACATTCATTCGCTTCCGTCGTATGAGCCCCGTTTTCCATCGACATCTGTTTTTTATAACAGACAGATACCAAGTCAGGTATGTTGTCCATCTTGTTTCCTGTTACATTAAACTATTTATATACACGGCACCGTACCGTGTATGTATAATTATTCACGTATAGATTCGTGTATGTATTGTAATTCGCACACACAATGAAAACAATTAGGGTTTAGGGCCTTTAGGCGAATAAAAGTAGATTCGCCTATCTCATGCAGTCATGCTATATGCGAATAAAAGTAGATTCGCCAACAGTTTAATGAAAATTTTTGTAATTTTTTTACTAATAATCAAACACAATTCATATATAATCAAATTTAATGAAAATTTTTGATGATCATGCAGATAGCCGAATGGGGTAGAATGAGCATATGTGATGCCGAAAGAAGATTATTAGCAAACGCACTTCTCGACATCTCAAATGAATATTTTATTCTTGTATCCGAATCA
The DNA here is from genome assembly GCF_002127325.2 of Helianthus annuus. NCBI lineage: Eukaryota > Viridiplantae > Streptophyta > Magnoliopsida > Asterales > Asteraceae > Helianthus > Helianthus annuus. The sequence goes on along the minus strand of NC_035438.2, from coordinate 29,968,993 downwards.
TGCATTCCCCTCTACAATTTCACTACAATTTATCATTACATAACTCAATCCAAATACAGTTTCATGGGCTCTTTTGATGACCCGGGACCATATGGTCGGGGTCGGTATGACCCAAACATGTTACCAGAAGTCAACATCTCCCAATGGAGAAAAGGGTCCCAATGGTTTGAAGTCAACCGTAAACTCGCATCAATCATAATATCCGACGTTACATATCACCCAAAATTCTCGGAGTTTTGCAGGCCCCCTTGTTACGTCGATGAACATTATTTCCCGACTCTGTTAGCGATCAGGGCACAGAATCTGTTAGCAAACAGGAGTTTAACTTGGGTTGACTGGTCACGAGGTGGGGCCCACCCAGCAACATTTGGGGCAAATGATATTACAGAGGCGTTCATGAATAAGCTTCATGAAGGACGAGAATGTCTTTATAACGATGAGCCATCTTTCGTATGTTATCTGTTTGCTAGGAAGTTTGCTCCTAGTACTTTACAACAACTGCTTCTTTTTGCACCAGAATTTTTGGGGTATTGATTTAATCTGAGATTGGTGAGTTTGAAGCAGTTTCTTTAGGTGTACAGATGATAATATGAATACTTTTTTCTATATATTTTCGTTTAAAGACTGGTTTTTTGTAGTCCATTAGCTTAAAATGTTGTTAGAAAACCTTAACTCTACAATTTTGTTAGTAAAAGCATGAAGCTTTTTTAAAGACATTCTTGCAAAACTGAACAAAGTTTTGATGTGAATTAAGTCCAGTGATTGTGGGCTTGTACTTGTTCATTTGATATTTTTTTTTAAAAAGACTGAGATATTCACGGGTGCGTTCAATGCAAGACAAGTACGAAATAGAAAACTGTGGGAACTGTATAATGTACTCTTACGCAGTACCTAACTGATATAATGGACGTTCGAAAGGGAGTAGGATAAGGGGCTACATAACTGCCTTATTATCATGGAAGTTCGAAAAGGAGTAGGATAAGTGGCTACATAACTGCCTTATTATCACAATTAAAGTAGAAGATATACAAGTGTTTATACGATACTTACCCGTGTTCGGATTCCGGTTAGATTTTGTGTCAAACGATGGTGGTATGGTGGCTGATTACGGTGGTCGCCGGTTGCTGGATTGTTGTCGCTGGGTGATGTTGTTCGTTGGCAGTGCAGGGACGCAAGAGAGAGAGAGGGAGCGGGAGAGAATTTCTAAAGGTTTTGGGCTTTAATTATTTTATTATAGTTTGAAATATTGTTGGGTTTGGTTAATGAGCTAAGACTTAGTGGACTAGCTAGTTAGGAATTATAAGTGGGTAAAGGTATGGGTATTTGGGTTTAGTTAGTTAGGTATTAAAAAATATATAAAATAGATTTTTTTTTAAAATAAGAGTTTACTAAAAAAAATTTAAAATATAAGTTGATAACACTTTTTACCTAAGGGGTGCGGATGAAAAATTTCAAGGGTGCGGTTGAAAAATTCCAAGGGGTGCGGACGGCATTTTCAACGGAACTTAGCACTAAATTTTTTTTTCCCTGGGGGTGCGCCCGCCCACCTTGGGCTGGGCTTGGGTCCGCCAATGATCATATGGATCATAACGAGGGCCAAGTTATACGGTTTGTAATTTGTATGAAGTTTTGACTAACACATAAATGATTGATGTGACCACTGACAAACCCGTATGATATGACATGTATTGGTGTACACTAACGGAAGTGGTGTTTATTTAACATCAATCTTTAGGATTCACCTGAGCAGCAGTTGAGTATTTTTTTTTTTTTTTTTTTTTCATTTCTGGATTTGTTGTGTAAAACGACTTTGTTTCAAGAGTTTTGGATGAGAGGGGCAAAAAAAACGACTTTTTTTAATAATAAAAATCACCTTCCTTTTTTGTAGCTTCATTCACACTTGCATAATCTTTATTTTTTTGTCATATTGTTATCTTGTATTCTTTTTTTTTTTTTTAACGGTTAACAAATCAATCCCGAGCATTCTCGGGGCACCCACTGAACAAACGGAGTACTCCGAGAGTAACCCGAGTGGTAGTTAAGTATTTAAAGAAGGTTTTTTTCTTTTCTTTTTTTTTTTTGTAAAATATTTAGTTTTTTTTTGTTTTCAGTAACATTTTTTTTCTTATTTTTCCAAAAAGACATTTTTTTTTTCTAAAAAATGTTTTAATTTTTTAGAGAGTGTTATGTTTTTTTTCTAATTCGTAATGTTTGTTAGTAAATAAAATGGTTAATTAACGTGTTCAACATCATTCGTGATTCATTTAAAAAATAAATTAATGTGCTCGTTCGTTAACATTCTAAAACACAATCACGAACATAAACGAACAAACATATATTAATATTAACGAACATAAACGAACACACACAAATGAACGAATATAAGTATTAAAATTTCTATCATCTTTATATTGTTATGTTTCAGTCATCAAAATTATAGTTCTCTTATATAATTCATTAATTCAACATACGTTACGTGTGACAGTAGTGATTATGAAGTAATGTGTAGATTGCAATAATTATAAACGTCTAATGTGGTCCAAGCATAATGCAACAGCAACACTAGTGGATGAGTTTGTCATTTGATTAAAGACATTCATTTTTGTTGCGATATGTAGACTTTATCATTGGTTGTAAATTAATAAGCTTCTTTTTTTAAATATAATAAATATTATCCACATTATACAAGTGGATAAGACCACATTATCAAATTAATAGAGAGGTTAATTTGAAAACCATAAAAATAGAAACATAGGAATGCATCAAAGATGTATTTTTCTCATAATAAACTAGTATGTGTCACAATTCATAATAACTACGTAAAATTAGATGGTTACACCAAAAAGAGATTGATCCAAGAAATCATGATGTAAATGGTTAACGAAGGCTAACTAGACAAAAAAAAAAAAACAAAAAATCAAAAAAAAAAAAAAAAAAAACATAAAAACAAAGCTAATAAAAATGGATTGTGTTAAGTACATTATCATCAAATTGTCATTTCAAGGTTTAGGTGAACTTCATCGAGCTCGCATGCAAACTGTTACGGACCCAACTTCTGCTGGACCCAGTTCACGGCCCAAAAGGCTCCACAGGAAACCAACAAGATACAGGGATTAGGCCCAAGTGAATGGCGTGGGATTGAAGGAGTTCTTTTTTAGCACATGTTTATTTAATTGTTGCATCACTAATTTAGGATTGCACGTTTACTATTGTTCTGCATGTTAGTGGGGTAGTGCATAGAATATTCGCATCATAATGGTCGTGGATCCATGATCTGCTGATCCTTTGCATATTTATATTATGTAATTTGCATTGAGAAATATCATCAGAAAATTGTCCTAGATCCTTATCTCTCTCTTTTGTTCTTGGAGCCTAACCCCCTCTAAGGGTTGCCTATCAACTGGTGGTTTCATCAAATCGCAGAGACACTTCCAACCCTGACGATCTCATCCAGAACTTGTGCGATCAAATCGCACAATTCATCACTCACCATACCACCACATCTGCCGAATCCGAAGCCCGTTCCGCTGCTCACTTCGAAAACATCCAAGCTTCATTAAAACAACACATGGAAACCACTAATCGCCTTCTGGACACTCTTGTCAACAAGAAGGAAAAACCTGTCTTTGGTTCTTTTGGACCAGACTTTCCGGAAAATACTACTGATCCACCCACACCCCGACCTCCAAAAATTATGTTGCCCACATTCGATGGATCCAATCCCCTTGATTGGATATTCCAAGCCGAAAATTATTTCACTTATTATCGTATTCCACCTACCGACCGTCTCCGTCTTTCCGTTTTTCACTTCACCGGTGAGGCCTTGAGTTGGTATAAATACCAATCCAACAACAAACTCCTCGGCACTTGGCCGGAATTTACCCGTGCACTCGAACTTCGTTTCGGTCCGTCCACCTATGCTAATCACCAAGCCACACTTTTCAAATTAAAACAAACCACCACAGTTCTTGCTTTTCAATCCGAATTCGAAAAGCTTTGCAATTGTGTCAAAGGCCTTCCTAGTGATGCTCTCTTGAATTGCTACATATCCGGTTTAAAACTAGAAATTCAAACCGAATTGGCAATCCTTAAACCCACTACCCTACATGATGCCTATGGTCTCTCCAAACTGGTGGAGGATAAACTACAACTGGCCAAACCCAGATTTTTTTCAACCTAGAAACCTTAACTCTACTCCCACAGCCACAACCACAACCACTTCCACCCTCACATCCTCAACAAATCCTTCCCATACCAAAACGGACCCAACACCGATCCTACCAACTCCAACCACACCAAAAAACCCATTACCATTTACCAAATTATCACCCGAAGCGTTACAACAACGCCGCAATGCCGGCCTTTGCTTTCGTTGTCCAGAAAAATTTTTCCCCGGCCACAAATGTAACCCCCCTCAATTCCTTCTCATTGCCGATAACGACGACGAACCGTTACCTGAGCCAGCCACTGACACCACCCTAGCCGCCATTCAACCTGAACCATCACACCAATTTTTCTCTCTTTCCACGGCAGCCTTCTTTGGCCTGTCATCTCCGCAAGCTTTGCGTGTCACCGGATATGTTCGCAACCAACCTGTTCAGATCTTAATCGATTCTGGCAGCACTCACAATATCATTCAGCCTCAAATGGTATCGTTCTTACAACTTTCGGAGCAAAAGATCCAACCATTCTCAGTTATGGTTGGTAACGGCGACCATCTCCGTTGTGAAAGCATTTGCCCATCGATGGAAGTGGCAATTCAGGGAACGCCGTTTACAGTTCCTGTTTTTGTTTTGCCTATTGAAGGAGCAGATGTGATTCTAGGGCTTTCATGGTTGCGTACACTAGGCCAGTCCTTGCTGACTTTGCTATACCACAATTGACTTTTAAAGTGGGCCCCAAATCTATCACAATTAAAGGAGAGTCTCTAGCTCAACTCGTAACCCCATCCACCCTCCATACCCTAATCCACAAAAGTCTGTTGCTTCCCTACATGCACTTTATTTTCATGTTCACTCTAAACCAGTCGATCCTCAACCTACGTCTATTTCGCACCCTGACCCAAATGTTCATCACTTGTTACCAACCTATCTTCACATCTTTCAAAACCCAACTCACCTTCTACCTCATCGAACACAAGATCATCACATACCCACGTTACCGATGTCAAAACCGGTGAACGTTCGGCCATATCGTTATCCCCAGTACCAGAAACAAATTATGACCAATTTGATCTCAGAGATGCTTCGTGATGGTGTCATTAAGCCAAGCCAAAGCCCTTATTCCTCACCTGTTCTTTTGGTTCGTAAAAAGGATGGCTCTTGGCGATTTTGCGTTGATTACCAGGCTCTAAACGCAATCACTGTGAAAGACAGATATCCGATACCAACTGTCGATGAGTTGCTAGATGAGCTGCAAGGAGCTTCGATTTTTTTCGAAACTTGATTTGATAGCCGGGTACCATCAAATACGTGTGGCAGTCGACGATACCCACAAAACAGCATTTCGGACCATTGACGGTCACTATGAATTCTTAGTTATGCCCTTTGGGTTAACGAATGCTCCATCAACCTTCCAGGCAACCATGAATGACGTGTTTCGAGATGTTCTTCGTCAGTACGTTCTTGTTTTTTTTTTTTGACGATATATTGGTCTATAGTCAATCAGCGGAACAACATTACCATCACCTAAAGGTTGTTTTCGACATCTTGTCTCGAAATCAATTCTTTGCCAAGCCATCCAAATGCACGTTCGCGGCTTCATCAATAGGGTATCTTGGCCACGTCATCTCGTCTAACGGGGTAGAAGCTGATCCCGATAAAATCCAGGCTATACAAACGTGGCCTACCCCTACTTCCATGACAACATTACGCGGTTTTTTGGGGCTCACGGGCTACTACCACAGGTTTGTTCGCTACTATGCTTTAATTGTTGCACCTCTTACCGATATTCTTAAACTTCCATCTTTTGTGTGGTCGGAAAGAAGTGCTTCGGCGTTTCAGGAACTGAAAGAAGCTATGATGTCCTTGGTTACATTAACTTTGCCAAATTTTCAACAACCATTCGACGTAACCACAGATGCTTCCAATGTGGCGATTGGAGCCGTTTTGTCACAGAATGATCGACCGATTGCTTTCTTTAGTAAAAAGATGTGTCCGAGAATGCAAGCGTCTTCAGCCTATGTGCGTGAACTTTTTGCTATTACAGAAGCTGTTAAAAAATGGCGCTAGTATTTGCTCGGCAGGAGGTTCAGTATTTATACGGATCAAAAGAGCTTAAAACACCTGTTGTCACAGGTTGTTCAAACTCCCGAACAATATAAGTGGGCGACAAAACTTATTGGGTTCGATTTCGTGATACATTACAAACCTGGTAAGGAGAACAAGGTGGCCGACGCACTTAGCCGGGTTGACAACCCACAACTCTTAGCTGTTTCGGTTACGAAACCGGTATGGGTCAACGAACTAAAAGCCTATTATGAATCACAAGAAGGTATTGATCTTCTTTCTAAACTTTTATCTAAGCCTGCAACTTCCTTCTAGTTTAAAGAAGGACTGCTTTATCACCACTCAAAAATATTCATTCCTAAGCAGGCCCCTGTGAAACTAACCCTTTTACAGGAATTCCACTCGTCCCAAGCCGGTGGTCACTCGGGCATCAGGGCTACAATTAAACGCATGTCGTCATGCTTTAGTTGGCCCCAACTCAAAACTGATGTTCTCTCCTTTGTGCGAGACTGTCACACTTGTCAACAAGTGAAATACCCAACTACCAAACCTTATGGTTTACTACAATCGCTACCCGTTCCATCCGGTGTATGGCAAGATGTGTCAATGGATTTCATTACCCACTTGCCAATCTCTAACGGAAAAGGTGCTATTTGGGTTGTCGTTGACCGCTTTTCTAAGTTCGCCCATTTTATTCCCTTACCACCCAAATTCGGTGCAGTCACCTTGGCCACACTCTTTCTCCACAATATCTATCGCCTTCATGGCCTTCCCCGTAGCATTGTTTCCGACCGTGACCCATTATTTCTAAGTGTTTTTTGGCAGGAACTCTTCAAACAGGTGGGAACCAAGCTGAAATATTCAACGTCCTACCACCCGCAAACTGAAACGGAGGTGGTAAACCGGTGCTTGCAAAACTATTTGTGCTCTATCGAATATTTGTATCTAGCCGAATTTTGGTACAACACTTCACACCATAGCTCTATCGGTATGTCACCCTTTCAGGCACTTTACGGGCAGCCGGTTCCGGATTTTATACACTACAAACAAGGTGATTCCAGAATTGCATCCATCGACACGACACTTGTGGAACTACAGCAGCTTCGTTCTGTTGTAAAAGCTAACTTGCAAAGGGCGCAACAAAGGATGGTAACATTAGCAAATACTCATAGGATGGATAAACAATTTAATGTGGGTGACATGGTGTTTTTGCGGTTAAGGGATTATCGGCAACACTCGGTCCAGTTTAGGCAGAACAAGAAGCTCTCTAAAAGATTTTATGGTCGCTTCAAAGTTTTGGAGAAAATTGGCTCAGTCGCATACTCGCATATCGTCTCGATCTTCCAGCCGGCTCAAAAATTCATCCAGTATTTCATGTCTCGCTGTTACGAGAAGCCCGGGGCAATCCAACACCAGTTCTCCTTCCGGAGACAGAAGATGCATCAGAGATATTGCTACAACCAAGTCATGTTCTGAATTACCGTTGGATTGCAGGGAAGTTACAAGTTTTAGTTGCATGGCAAGGGAAAGACTAGGCAGAGGCTACATGGGAAATTCATGAAGATGTCGCAGCTAGATACCCAGATTTTAAGCTCGAGGACGAGCTTGTTTTCAAGAGGGGGGCAGTTGTTACGGACCCAACTTCTGCTGGACCCAATTCACGGCCCAAAAGGCTCCACAGGAAACCAACAAGATACAGGGATTAGGCCCAAATGAATGGCGTGGGATTGAAGGAGTTCTTTTTTAGCACATGTTTATTTAATTGTTGCATCACTAATTTAGGATTGCACGTTTACTATTGTTCTGCATGTTAGTGGGGTAGTGCATAGAATATTCGCATCATAATGATCGTGGATCCATGATCTGCTGATCATTTGCATATTTATATTATGTAATTTGCATTGAGAAATATCATCAGAAAATTGTCTCAGATCCTTATCTCTCTCTTTTGTTCTTGGAGCCTAACCCCCTCTAAAGGTTGCCTATCACAAACTCAAGTCAATTTCTATTTTGTATGTACTTGTTTATTGTTATATATGGTGGCATAACTGCATTATGCAATTTAACTTGAAATAAAAACACAATAATAATCAAATAAATATAAACATAAAATGAACAACAACACACCAATGTTTGCTATGATCGACTCCTCAAACCTAATCCACAAACAACACACCATTGGTCATAAATTTGCAGTGCGTATGCCTGAAGACTTGCCTTATAACCTTATCATTCTGCATTTTGTAGTGAACTTAAAATTCACATGTTACCAATGGTGTATTATAGTCATTTTATTTATTTTTACATTTTAATAGCATGAGTATTATAGTCATTTTACATGCATTTAACAGAATAAGGTAACGGTCATCAAACTCATGGATCATCGGAGTAATAAGTTTACAACAATCAGGATCAACTGTGTAATTATTAAACGTTAAGCATATCAACAGTTCAAATTTTGCAAACTATTGGGGCCAATCATGCATTTAACTCCTTGAAAAAAGGAAAAAAAGTAAGGGAACTTGAAAAAGATAAACAAAAGTGACTATTAAAGATACTCTTTGATCCGTTTTTATTCCATCACAACCATCGATTGGAGATGGATGCCTATATAGTTCCTTTTGTTCTATTTAGGTAAAAACATCTTTTTAGTTGATCCTCATTCTTATGTAGCACAGATATTTTATGTATAAAACTTTCTAAAATAAACACTCATGTGTTTTGTAATGTAGTGAGATGGATGAATAGTAACTTGCTCTAAAATAAATACCATTTTTTTTACCGAACTAAGCACCACCCTAAAATAACGGCTCATATGCAATTACTACAACCACGTTTTATTCCCTATATTATTTCATATATAAACTAGAATTACGACCCGCCGCAATGCGGCGGGGATTCTTTAGTAATAACTAAGTCGATTTAGGACGCGCACATTATGTTGAACCTGTCAAACGGGAAAAAATAGACGATGTAAAAACGTTTACCCACACACGCACATTGCGTCGTGTTAACTCGTAAAATTTAGAACGAAACGTAAAAACGCTAAACCAAATATGCACGTTGCGATGTGTTAAGTCACAAAATTTAGAACGAAGCATAAAGCTAAAAATTTGCGGAAAATGAAAACTATAAATGACCAAAGTTGAAAGTAAAAAAAGTTGTGAGAATAGATTGCAAAAGATAAAAAGTTTTGTGTTAAAAGTAAAAAAACAAATAGTTTTGGGTTAAAAGTAATTTATGAAATACTTTTGGGTGAAAAGTAAAAATATCAATTTCTTTTTTTTGTAAAACCCCCAAAGCCAAGGTTACAACAACCATATGCATAACCATTTTTTCTTTGGAAAACCCCCAAAGCCAAGATTACAACACATAAGTAAAAAAAATCAAAGTGGTTAGATCGTAAAAGATGGAAACTTTTGAATTAGAAGTAAAAAATCAAATTAATCAAAGGGGTTAAATTACCAAAGATTAAAACTTTAAACTTAAATTGTCAAAGATTAAAACTTTAGGGTTAAAAAGGAAACAAAGATTAAAAATTTTAAAGTTAAATTATCAAAGAATAAAACTTTAGGGTACATTGTTAAAGATTAAAACTTTAGGGTTAAAAATGAAACAAAGATTAGAAGTTTAAACTTAAATTGTCAAACATTAAAACTTTAGGGTTGAAAAGGAAAATTTTCATTTTTTTTTGAAAGACTCCCAAAGCTTACATTACAACACATATATGCATAGTTAGGTTGCTTCTTTATAGTGTTTAATAAGCAAAAGCAATATATAAATAAGCAAGTTTTTTTTGTGCATAACTTGTATATTGTGTTTTGAAACTTTTCCAAAAAAAAAACTTGATTTTTTTACTTTTAACCGTTTTTACCTTTTGCAATTTTAACCCTACATAATATTTTTTTAACTTTAACCCAAAACTTTTCATTATTTGCAATTTAACTTCACAATTTTTGTCACTTATACTTTTCATCTTTGGTAAATTTTCGTTACGTATAGTTCTAAATATTTCGAGTTAATACGACGCAACGTACGAGTGTGGTTCAATTTTTTTATGTTTTGTTTCAAATTTTGCAAGTTAAAACGGCGCAACGTGCATGTGTGGTTCAACGTTTTTACCTCTATTTTTCATGTTTGACAGGTTCGTCACAACACACAGATCCTAGGTCGAGTCAGTGTTGGTGGTCGATGACGGTTGTGTGACATTAGTACTATTTGACACCGTTTTATGCCTCGCCGCAATGCGGGGTGTGCTTTGGGGGTTTTCCAAAAAAAAAAAAAGTTATGCATACGGTTGTCGTAACCTTGGCTTTGGGGGTTTTCCAAAAAAAAATTGATATTTTTACTTTTCACCCAAAACTATTTCATAAATTACTTTTAACCCAAAACTATTTGTTTTTTTACTTTTAACCCAAAACTTTTTATCTTTTGCAATCTATCCTCACAACTTTTTTTACTTTCAACTTTGGTCCTTTACAGTTTTCATTTTTGGAAAATTTTTTGCTTTATGCTTGGTTCTAAATTTTGTGACTTAACACATCACAACGTGCGTCTTTGATTTAACGTTTTTACGTTTCGTTCTAAATTTTGTGAGTTAACCCGACGCAACGTGCGTGTGTGGGTGAAGGTTTTTACATCGTCTATTTTTTTCCCGTTTGACAGGTTTAACATAACGTGCAGTTCCTAGGTCGACTTAGTTATAACTAAAGAATCCCCGCCACATTGGGTTCTCAATTCTACTTATCGTACAAATAGTAAAAAAAAAGTAAGAATCAATCATAGTTCTTTGTTCTAAAGATTATGGTTAATAGCTCTTTTAAAGTTAAATATGAAATATTTATCGAATAAGTCCCACAGAATATAGATATTAGGCAACTAGCTTATAAATTGATTTTAATTTTTAACTTTTCTGGCATGTGATATTTGACAAAGAAAAAATAGCATTAACTTTTAAAATCTCCTTAGAAAACGAAATGTCATCTTTTTCTTTGTTGGGCTTTTATGCTAATTGAATAAGAATACCAACTATTATAAAAGAAATATATATATTTTTTTGAACCGCAAATTTCTTTAATCCTGTTGTCTGTGAGACTTGAACTCAAAACCTCTCCTCCTAAAGTGTTTAAAGGCATTGCATTTGTCAATGGACCACCACCCCGTTAGCTAAAAGAAATATATAATTAAAAGTTTTTCAATGAATTTATGAATCTATACATATAATAAAGTAAACCAATGTGTGACACATGTCATTCATTGGAGACGTCTATTTTTTGGTTTTCCCGCCTTTCTTTCATATTTATCTTCTAACAATTTATCTTTTAATTTGTAGATAATATTAAATAGAAAAATGTTTTAATAATTGTAAATAATATTAAATAAAGGGTTTCACGCTTTTTTGCCCTGGTCTTTTATGTTTTAAATTCTAGGATTTGGCTAAAACACACTTTGCCATTAACTACATAATTTTTTTGGATTTATTAAAAATTCATGACTATATTATATACTTATAAGCTTGAATATATATGTCAAACTTAAAAATTATTCTTCAAAAATTCAGTAACATATATACTCTATATATAGTAATACGTGTCATTTATTGAAGACACATATTTTTTTAGTTTTCCCGCTTTTCTTTCATATATATCTTCTAATAATTGTAAATAATACTAAATAGAAAAATGTTAATTGAATACAAAAAATGTAGGATAACATCAAATGTATATCGATTACTTAAATGAGTATACACATGTATGAGATTTTTTTACTATTATTATTAGTTTCATTATTTATCAAATATATATAAGTGTGTCCGTCTTTGATTTGCATTTACAAGAAATATTTATTATATAGGATCGGCTCAACCATTTTAGAGGCCTAAAGCAAGTTTCAAAATCGGGGCCCTTCTTGCCTATTTTTTTTCTTATCCAAAAAGAATAAACGACGGTCGATCGGCCTAACGGAGATTCAAACCCGCCCCCTTAAGGTACACAGATGACATGCGTGCCAACTGAGCTACAACTTTTTAATAACAAGGCTCATACCCATATAGTATATTTTTTTTTAAATCTTGAGGCCCTATACATTTGGTGGCCTGAGGCCCAAGCCTCAAAATACTTGGGCTTGGGCCGACCCTGTTATTATATAGTTTAAATTGTTCAACCCGTGTAACACACGGGGAACTAACCTAGTGTGATTTATATACCTTATCTTATTGTTTATCAGGATCCATTCATATATTTTTGTGTTCTTATCTTTCCATATAGTAATGAAATTTATAGAATGTTAGTGATTTTTTATTCTTCTAATTTTACTATTAAACTACATTTTGTTTTCTCATCGTAGATTGAGCCATCACCACTAATTCAATAACACGACAACACCTTGATACAGTGCCTACATAAAATTTAATAAAGAAGTCATAACACTTCCCTATCATTACGTTTGCATTTATTAGTTGACTAAATACTTTTCTAGGGTAAAGTTCTTGTACAAATAATCTTAACATACTAAACATACAAATTGAAGGAAAACTCAAAAAGACAAGGTGACATTTTTGTAATTATCAATAACTATCAAAGTTACTCTACAAATATACCTAAAAAAACCTAACCACTCCCCCCACCCCCAAAAAAAACCTAAACCCCCCACCCCCCACCCCCAAAAACCTAAAAAAAACCTACCCCCCACCCCCAAAAACCTAAAAAAACCTAACCCCCCCCCCCACCCCTCCCCCCACCCAAGCTAAAATGCTAAAAACTAAACCCCCCAAAAAACCTAAAAAAATCTAAAAAAATAAAAAAAAACACACAAATTATTTTATTTTTTTTTTAACATTTTTTATTAAAAAATCGCTACTTTTAGTAGCAGCCAAAAAAAAAATTCTTTTTTTTTTTCTAACGAAATGTAGCGATTTTTTAATAAAATATGTTAAAAAAAATTTGTGTTTTTTTAGGTATTTTTGGTTGTAACTTTGATAGTTGGTGGTAATTACAAAAATGCCACCTTGTCTTTTTGGGTTTTCCTTTAATTTGTATTTGATCTTTTGTTAAGATTATTTGTATTTGATCTTTTGCCTACTTTTCTAACCCAAAATTAGTATTGACTTAATCCATTTAAGGGTGCTGGCTGCCATATACATACATACCACTCAAACCACCTGCCACCATATGGGTTTAGAGACTCAAACCAACATGGTGGCCTCAGGCCATCAACATCAGAAATCTCCACCACCCTCGCCCCCGCCGGAGCTCAACAACGACCATAATCTCCTATTCAACCGCTTCAAACTCCGCTTTCAAACTCCTAAAGCAGTGATCATCTTTGCTATGGTGGCGCTTTCTTGCTTACTTTTGTATCACTCTTCTCCTTCTGTACCATTTCGGGTCCTCTATAATCCGTTTGCAGCTACCAAACACCGGCCCAATTCAGTAAGTATATATTTTGCATTTCTGTACTATATTACATGTCAAATTTAATTAATCTGGAATAATCAAAGCAATTCTAATCTTTTCTTTTACTGGTTAATAAAGTTGAACTTGAATCCGTCAAATTCTGTCAAGTTTCTAAAACTCATTTGCATAGGATTTACATGTATTGTTGGTTGTAGTGGCGGAACTAGAATTTTCTTTTACCGGTGTCACAGTTTTTCGGTCTTCATGTCTGTATCAAAAGGTATTTTTACCGTGTGTTACGCTAGAGAGTTGTGCTCTTGTGGTGGCACAACGACTGTGAAGTGGCAGCCGGCGGTATGGTTTCCTAGGGGAACACCCAAGCCAAACTCTGAAGCCAGTGTGGGCTCGGTTAAGACAATATAGTCTGGCTGGAGTGGGGTAACGGGACTTTCTAATTTAGGGAGTGCGGTAGCCTAATACAAAAAAGTCGCCGGTAAAAAAAATAAAAGGTATTTTTATCGGTGGGGTCATAGAATTTTTTTTGGATTGATTTTGAGTGTAGATATATGTTTTTTCGATTTGATTTGGTTTGTATGTGTTCTTTTAATCTTTTTAACTTCATTATTTTTCTTTTTTTGGACAGCACTTCAAATTTAAATATCAAGATATAAAAACTTCTTGAAGAAATAAGAAGCCAATATGCTAACGTAAATATATATGTACTATTTATATATATATCACACTTATAAATACTTCTATTTTGGTCATTTGGTGAAGCTGTGAAAGTGATAAAATTTTTCACAGTTAATTACAAGTTTGTGAAATAATAATAATGAAATTTTAAGTGCAAATGTTGTATGCAGAAGGGTAAAGGGACCCGGACCCCTCTGGTTCAACCCAACCAACAGCAGGATTTAAGAACAAAAATAAAACATAGTATATATTTAAACAAAAACCAATAAAATAAACCCTTATGGCATGAGTATATATGATAAAATATATAACCATGAAACACACATTATCTTTTTCTATACTTTCAATTCAAACCCCGCACCCTAAACACGATTTTACCTACCTTACCTAAATATAGAAAGTATTATTTGTATATGTAATTGTTGCTTTTATCAGTGATCTAAATTTGCCGCTAAAAATTAATATATTACATAAATCTTTTTAAATCGTATTAATTAGCAAAAATAATATTACAATAAGAGAAGAGTACCTTGTTTGCACTTTGTAACGCATTTGGTCCTTTGTTTTCCAAAAGTACACGGATAGCCCATTGGTTTGCACTTTGTAACGCATTTGGTCCCCAACTTTGCCAAAAATATGGATGCTCCCTGTGATTTGCATTTTGTAACGCATGCATCCCCCTAACTTGGACCTACTTAAATCTTTAAATTTGTTGGCTGGGGATGAATTGAGTTACAAAGTGCAAACCATAGGGACCATCCATATACTTTTGAAAACTATGGACCAAATCTAAAATTTTGAAAAACCACAAGGACCATCTGTGTATTTTACTCATTATATTACTTAAAATTAGTTTTTATTCCTTTATATGTATGCATATACATATTCTAATTTTGTTTTGGATTCATAGGAGAAGAAAGTTGATGAACTGAAAAGCATACTGAAAGAGGCCGCAACAAGTAGCAACACGATTATAATAACTACTATAAATGATGCTTGGGCGGAACCAAACTCTATGTTTGATCTTTTTCTTGAAAGCTTCAAAATTGGGAATGTAACCCAAAGATTCATAAAGCACTTAGTTGTCATAGCTTTGGACCAAAAGGCATACACTCGTTGCTTGAAGTTACATTCTCATTGCTACAATCTTAGTACCCATGGGGTCGACTTTTCTGAAGAGGCTTACTTTATGGCACCCGATTATTTGAAAATGATGTGGAGAAGAATCGATTTCCTACGTACTATTCTAGATTTAGGGTATAACTTCATCTTCACGGTACTACTGCTTTCTCTATTATTCTATATTTACAATCAACTCAATATATAAAGAAAGATGAATTTTTTTTTTTTCAAAACCAATATCATGTTGAGAACTGCATAACTAACTTTTGTGTAATACACAAGACTGTTACATAACCGCCTGTCTTACCATCTTTCGAACTCTTATTAAATTATCAATGACTACATACAAATGTTTTGTCTGTTTCTTGTAGTTCTAAAGGTAATATTAATTTTGAAAAGAACCGTATAGATATGCTAAAGAGTAAAGAATTACTATAAAGTTGATGTTTAAGGGGTGTCTTTATGGTTTTGAAATAAACTAAGTACAAACGATTAATATATATTTTTATTTTATAACGAAGGATGCAGACATAATGTGGTTTTGGGATCCATTTCCACATTTCAATAAGGATGGTGATTTCCAAATTGCTTGTGATTACTACACAGGGAACCCAATTAACCTAAATAATTTGCCAAATGGTGGTTTCACTTATGTAAAGTCAAACGAAAAGACGATCGAGTTTTACAAATTTTGGTTCAATTCACGGTTAACTTATCCAGGTTTACATGACCAAGATGTGTTTAATAAGATCAAGTTTGACCCCATCATTCGTCACAACGGGCTACAAATCCGGTTTCTCGATACAGCTTTCTTTGGTGGATTTTGTGAGCCAAGTAGGGACTTCGATAAGGTGTGCACCATGCATGCAAATTGTTGTGTGGGGTTAGAAAATAAGGTTCATGATATAAGAATCATGCTACAAGATTGGCGAAAATATAGGCAGGTGCTTGGGAATCAAACTGCCATGGTTAGATCAATTTCTTGGACAGTTCCTCAATCATGCAGGTATATATTGTCTTCTGATATCTCTTTTGTCTCATTTTATCATTACTTGATTAACCGAATCGAATCGAATTAACTAACAAAACCAAACGACCCAAATTAATAACTGACAATTCATGGTTTTTTGGAAACCGATAACTATGGTTTGGTTATAACTTGTTCCAAAATTGAACAGAACCACACCCAACTTGTTTGAATGTTTTGGTATTGATTTTTTGAACCAAATGTTGGATATTTTAGTGTAATCAGGATTGATGATCAAAGTGAATCGTAATACACATCAATCAAGTTGGAGGTGCGGGGAGCACATACTTGTTGAGTTATTATAGTTTTAAGTGTTTGTGCGGAGCCCCTGATCAATGGGGATTCCAGGGGGCAACGCCCCCTTGGCGGGGGTCCGGGAGCAACGCCCCTGGAAACAGGGTCTAAGGGGCGGCAGCCCCTAGCGGGGTCCAACGGGTAGAGCCCCTGGCTATTATAAAACATTTTAAGCCATTGTAAAACATAAAACCAACCCCAAATTCATTATTTTAGGTCACATTTTAAGCCATTGTAAAACATAAAACCAACCCATAACCGAACCCTGTGTATGCCTAAAAGGCTAAAAAAAAACAATATTTTTTGTTTTTATTCAGTTTGGGCTTAAACTGACCCATACAGTTGTTTTTGGTATTAGATTGGGGGAACTTTATATTATATCCCCATTAAACTTGAAAAATTGTAACTTTTTAAAAACAAGTTGTGGATAATTTAAAATGCTCTTGAAGAATGATTTAAGAAAATTTATAATTTTACGAATTTAAAGGAGAATATATAAAATTACCTCCAGATTAACTAGGCCAGCACCAGTAAAGAAATTATTCTTTTTTTTTATAATAAACGGCTTACATTTATTAGGTCACCAAATTATATATTTGATTTATAAGAATTGTGATCAACTAGTTGATTTCCCGTCGTGCGCTGCCGCACTGTTCTTTAACCTGTGTTTTTGCGTTTTCATTCAATGGTTAGCTTCCTAAATTTCTTCGCAACCAAGAATATAGATTTGTTGAATGATATCAAATTAATACTCCTAAACACCATAAACAAAACATCATAATATGACTGTTAAATCAACTGCTCCTTAGCACCATAAACAAATAATTTCACATCTGTTTGTTAAATTAAACCACCAATTACCCATTTTTGCCAAATTAAAGCCTAATAACTCAACATCATGGATTTAGACCACACAATCCACCATTTATCTTTGGTTTGCTTTTGAAACAAAGTTCAACACCTGTTTACCTAAGTGTTAATATTTAAAACAAAGAAGTTAGAAAACAACACTAAGCCCTAAAACTGGAGATATAACGTTGAAATAACACAGTGTAAAAGAAAAGCATATTGTAAATAACAAAGGGAAAAAAAACACAAAAAAAAATGACTTTGTCAAGCTGAGCAGAAGATAAACCACGCTTGAAACCACCCGCAACACTCAAACTTTATTCGAATACATGTATAAATTATAATTATAAGGATGTTCAACCGTGACATCCAAAAAATGTTGCAAATAGCCAGCTGCCATGCAGCTAACAGTCACTATTCCCCCTCATGGTAATTGTATATATAGGTAATGATGAAAATTTATTTTGTTCGGTGTAAGCATGTGATAGCCTATAGGTATAGACGAAAACCTCCGTAAAAAAAAATACAAACAACTAAACAATACATTTTTAATGAATTTTCAAAAGATAGCACAAAATGATAAAAAATAAATACCCCTTTGTAAACGATGTATAAACAAATTTTAGGAATTTGAATGCAACACCATAATGTTGGATTAGGGTTGGTTTACCATTCAAGTCAAATCGGGTGAGGGTTTGCTTGAACTTGGCTCGATTTTAAACCGAGTGGCTCGACTCGATTTGAATTTACGAAAGTAAGCATAAAGTTGATGCTCGAATTCGCTTGGTTATAACTGAGCAACTCGGTTTTGCATGTTTTCACTCAAATTCAATTCTCAAATTATGATATGTTCTTTACTTTGGCCTGGAAGAAGCATGCACGTGTGTATCTGCATGTTACTTTTCTATATATTAATTCATGTTACTTTAGTTATTTTCTAGTTATTTGTTAGGTGCATTTTAGTGGGTCAAATAATGGGATAATGGGCAGTTACCATACTCCACATTTCCTACCTACTTTAGGGTTCAAGTTAGTGGTAGTTGGTTATTTATTTATTTATTTATTTTTTGAACGGTAAATTTTGATAACTGACGGATCACTGGAGTATCATCGTGCCACCAGCGGAACCACCCGATCATATCCAACTCCACTAGGCATAATGCCTATACACCAATTCAGGAGGAAACCCAATAAATATAGGAAACCCCCCCCCCCCCCCTTATGGGAATCGAACCCAGGACCTATTGGTCCCAAAGCTTTATCCCACCCCCAAGATGCCACCAGGCTATACAGCCGTATGTTCTTTGTGGGAAGATATGAATGAAAAATTATGAATTGAGTCTGAATTCTCTCTAAAGTTCTTTCTGGCTTCCGTCTAATTTCTTTGGATCATTTGATTACGACTTGGTTCGTATCAAATTAATTTTTAATATAATTTTTTTTAATTCTGAATGTCACGGTTATCATTTATTCAAGAAACAAAATAAGTTCTAACAAAATATAAAGCACAAATTAAGTTCAAGAAAATACAAATTGTCCTTCATTCAAGAATAATAAAAAATCTTCTTAAAGTTTGATCAGCTTCTCGGCATCTTCATCAACAAAATATTTCTTTAGACCATGTGTAGTCATAAAGCCCTTAAAGGGGCGTTATGTGCCATTTGGCATGCCACATCATCCCGGGGCTTTATGGGGCTTTATGTAATTTGAGGCCGTAGTCATAAAGCCCCTGTGTAATCATTACTCTTTTTTCATTTTTAATTTTTTAATTCATTTTGTAAGTTTTTTAAAAATAAAATTCATTTCATTAAATAAAAAAAAGTACAATAAAATAAAAAAAAACATGAAACTAGAAAAAAAACATTAAACTAGCATAAAAAAAAAATTACACAATCAAAGATTATATTTTTTTTCAATCCGCTCCTTTTGAGCCAACGCCATTTTCAAAGCTTTTCCCGTTAAGTGGTCATGCGGTTTGGAGTAGAAGTCAAAGTCGTGAGCCCATTGTCGATCCCGCATAATCTCCGTAACTTTTTCGTTCTCCTCCAAACGTTTGTTACCGAGTTCGTGTATGTCTTGAAGCCGCTTGTTTATCTCCGAAAATGCGTGACTCATATCCGTTCCCATAGACATCGACGAGGACTCGGGTTTTTTCGCCCGGCTTTTTCTTCCGGGCGGTCTTGGTAGCTCCTCCACCGGCTCGTCATCCGGAATATCCTCGTCCAAGCCGATGTTTCGAGCGTCGGAGGTTGGCGTTTCGGGTTCACCGGACTCGTTTGTTTTGGACCTCTTTGATGGCCGTGTATTTCCCGAACGACCACTAGGAGTAGTTACGACGGCCCATTTGGGGCTATGGCGAAGGATTTGCCAACACTTCATGTACGGGAAATGGCCATTAGCCTCCGTATACTCGACCAATGCCTCTTGCGTAATGTCTTCATCGCTACTTCCACTTTTCCATCCGGAATACAAGCGTTGGCTCAAAATTTAAAAAATAAAATCTGGAAATAATAAAAAACAGAAAAAAAAAATAAAAAACAGAAAGTAATTAAAAACAGAAAAAAAAACTGGAAATAATAAAAAACAGAAAAAAAAAACATAAAATAATAAACAGAAAATAATAAAACAGAAAATAAATAACAGAAAATTATAAAACAGAAAATAAAAAAAAACTGAAAATAAAAAAACAGAAAAAAAATTTAAAAACAGAAAATAAATAACCGAAAATAAAAAAAAACAGAAAAAAAAATATAAAAACAGAAAAAAAAATAAACATACCTATGACCGGGTCCTCCGAAACATCGATGAAAGCGCGGGTTAACGCATACTCCTCTTCGGGCTCCCACGTTTGCACATTTTTTTTCGTTCGGGTGTTGGTTTCAACTTTCTTTTTATGTGCCCGTTTTGCTTTTCCTTTTCCTTTTTGCGTCTCCGGTTGCGTATCCGGTACCTCGGGTTGCGTCTCCGGAACAACATCGGGTTCGTGTAGTGGGGAGCCGAACGCTTGAGCCGACCCAAACGCTTGAGACAACCCCAACCCATCCATGTTTTGACTTGGGTTCCACCCGTAGAGATTAGGGTCCCATGATAGCGGTTGGTTCAAAAGATTCATGAACCCGGGACTTTGTTGATTGTAGTCGAGAAAACCGGAGCCGAAAGGATTGGGTCTAGTGGGAACCGGTGCCACGGGACGAGTAGGATTGCCACTAGATCGCGGAGGAATGAAGCCCCGGTTGAATGGATTCATTGTATAAAATATGAAGAATTGTAAAAAAATTTGGGAGAGATGAGAGTTTGAATGTGTGTGGTAAAAAAATAAAGAGATGAGATTGATTTTAAAGGAAAGTTGAAAAATAAATTGAATTTTTTTTTTTTTAATGAAATTGACCGTTACAAACGGTCAAAAAAATTCAAAACAATTCTCTTCACGCCGCTATGTTTATCGCGCTGGACAAAAAAATTAGAACATAGCGCCCAGGGGGGCGGTGTTCCAGGCGCCATGATGGCGCGATCATGGGCTAAAGCGCCCCAGTACACATGACCTTAGATCAACAAACTAGGTTGATAAAAAAATCTTAACGATTTTGCATGTGATATTAAAATTCCTTTTAATGTCAAAACGGGTTAGTTTGGTTACTTCGTTACATGAAAAAATCATAATAATTTGTGGTTTTTTTTTGTAGGGGGTCTTTCCAAAGGCCTCGTGCTCCCAAAAAGAAAGAAGATGTTGGAAGTAAGAGTTGATTGATAATCTTGTGAATGAAATGGTGAAAATTAAGTTGATCATGTAATTTAAACCAATATTAATTGTACAAAAGCCATTGTGATCTCTTATTTTATTTTTATGTTTTACTTTACAAGTTAATTGTAACAACCAAAGGTTCTACCAGTGTCAAGATGTTGAAAATTTGTTTTGAGTTTTCAAATGGTGAGAGTTTAATCCCGTGTTGAACCAAAAAAATGCAGTTTAGGAGTTCTATTTTTCGTATTTATTATAAATTTGTAGTTCTAAGAAAAGTTAATTGTAACACATGTGAATTTGTAGTTCTATTTTCGTATTTACTATGAGAGTTTTATCTCACATGTATTGTAGTTATACCTAACATAAACAAGGAAGTAGGATAGCTAAACGATCATATTACCGCCGTATATTTAATGACAAAAGATCGAATATAAGGTATCTTATCATACAAAACGTATGAATAGAGTGAAAAAATAAAAAAACGTGATAACATTCTCGTAATTATTTTACTCGTATGGTAATTATCAAAATTACTCTACAAATGATCTTGTATGGTAATTTTGTAAAATGATCTTGTAGGGTAATTTTGTAGAGTATCATATTTACTCTACAAACGATCTTGTAGGGTAATTTTAATCTTATAGGGTAATTTTGCAGAGTATCATAATTACTCTACAAATGATCTTGTAGGGTTATTTTGATTTTGTAAGGTAATTTTGATCTTGTAGCGTAATTACGACTAAAATAATTACGAAAATGTCACCTCGTTTTTTTACTTTTCCACATCTTTCGTATGTTTTGTATGATAAGATACTTTATACAGGATCTTTACTCATATTTGATAGTTAAAGCAAATGATACAAATGTTTATGGAGTTATTGTAATCTTTATTTTACTTATATTTAATAGTTGGGGTGAGCGAACGACGAAAGAGGTATAGTTTTTTTTTTTTTTTTTTTTTTTTTTTTTTTTTTTTTTTTTTTTTTGCGTGGGGTGGGGGATGGTTTAGGTTTTTGGGTGGTGGTGGGGTGGGGGTGGGTGTTTAGGTTTTGGGTGATGGTGTAATGGGTTTAGGTTTTAGGTTATTGGACACTTGTTACTTTATAAATTCTTCTTACAATTAAGAGTATTTGTAGAATAACTTAACCCTATATAATATTCATATTATCCTTTGGGTAACACCATTGTAATCAAAAGTAGATTGGATATTATGTTGGAAAAACATACTAGTAATAGTACTATGATTCTATGAATAACATACGAACCTTTAAAGTAAATAAACATGTTTCATCTCAAATATCATTCAACTATAATCAACCCCTTTTGTGTTACATGATACTCGAGTTAAAAGTTAACACACGAACTTATATATGTGTACGCTATTAGATAGAGGTGGCAATCTTGACCCAAAGGCTTTCAAGTGGGTTAGTTTGGGTTGGTTTTAAAATTATATAGGTTAGTTTGGGTAAGATATTTTAACTAAATGGGTCACAACGGGTCAATTGAAATTTCATCTTGTTATTTTCGGGTCAAAACGGGTCGACAACTTTAAAGAAATGGGTCGATGTGGGTTAGCACCTTAAAGAAACGGGTTAGATTTTGGATCAGAATGGGTTTCGGGCCGGCACAGGTATCCGCACAAGACGGGTTATGATAGGGTTTGATTCTGATTACTAACAATTCAACTGAAATTGAGAAAAACACAATATATTGGAATTGAAATTGATACGAAGAAGATGATACAGACTCGATAACTAACACCGAAGTGTTCCCAGGGCTACGCCCTCTCTCTGTAAACAGAGCCTAACAAACTACGTATATTCCTCTCCTCCCCCCCCCCCCCACAAGTAATTACCGACTCATACTTATACTATATTATTTGCACTTACCTCCCTCCTAAAATAGACAATTGACATTTAGACTAGAAACTAGAACATGATTCCTATCATTACTTCCCCCTTCAAAACAGTCTTTTGTCCTCAAGACTAGAATCGGCTAACTAACTTCAAATCCAATGTGGAGATCGTCTTGGTTGCGTCTTCAAGTGGGCGTCTTCAAGTGGTCGACCTTGCCCATGCACTACCCACAAATGATATGAACCAACAACACCTGCAGCAACCTGACTTGTTGTCTTGCACCAACCATGAAACAGTTTCCATAACAAATCTGATTGAAGGTTTGTATACGGGTTAGGCGGTTTAGGATCCTCATCCAAAACAAACAGCTGCGAAGCAAAAGCAGGAGGTCGGGTATAGTCGAGCCAACCAAAGTCCCAACCCGGTTTCCACTCAAAGGTTTGAACATCAAGCAATTTACTACCAATTCGGTCTTGACTCAGGTGATTATTAGGAATTGGTGAGGGCGCGAACACACCAAATTGGGGATTACCCGCCAGAGTCGCAAATCTGATGGAACCGGAAATGAGAGTATTAGTAGGTCCCCACCCTAGATTGGACATATCTACACAGTAATCAGGAGGTGAACCTGATCCCTTTAGAATGTCACATAACTCAAATTTTGAGGAATTAATAACCCCATTTAAATGCTTATCGGAACTGTTAATTTCCAAAACACCACTATCATCATGATTTGTACCAATTATCTTTTCATTTGCTTTACTATCAAACTCTGTAGAAGTTATTGGAGATGTACCTTCAACATATATTATTGTAGCTGAATCAGAAAGCCGAGGTCCAGATTCGTCTAAGTGACCGACCTGAAATTGATGTTCCTTGCCATACCAGCGTTCTTCAAATCTGGAGACTATCTCCTCCAATTTAGCGATTACACATTGAAGCGATGAAGATGTGAAGTCGATCTGGAATTAGACCTCGAATCCTGTTGGTGCATCCAATTGAGAACCAACTTTCGAAACTCCCTGGATTCAACGAGATCCTCTTCTAACACTTTCAAAGAGGTGTTGATTTTAGCAACATCACCTTGAAGTTGTTTGAGCTGCTGTTCCTGAGCATCCAATCGAGAATTCTGATATCCTGAGCATCAAATTTGATTCACCATGATTGAATCGGAATGTGGAAGAACACCAGTTGATGAAATCGGGTCTGGAAATTGAACCGGTGGAAAGCAGAAATCAGAAATTGAATCGATAATGAATCGATTGGAGATTGAGTCTGAGATAGGTCGATTGGAGATTGAATATGAGATCGACTGAAATCCGATATAAGTTGATATCATAAATTGAAATTGAATATGGATCTGAAATAGAGATGTAATCGATTGAAACCCTAGATAAATCTCATTGAATCGGTGAATCAATTGAAATGATAGATCTCGTTAAATTGGTGATCGAGCGATGGTAGAGCAGAAATGGCAGGTCGGACCAATGATAGGGTTTGATTCTGATTACTAACAATTCAACTGAAATTGAGAAAAACACAATATATTGGAATTGAAATTGATACGAAGAAGATGATACAGACTCGATAACTAACACCGAAGTGTTCCCAAGGCTACGCCCTCTCTCTGTAAACAGAGCGTAACAAACTACGTATATTCCTCTCCTCCCCCCCCCCCCAAGTAATTACCGACTCATACTTATACTATATTATTTGCACTTACCCCATCCTAAAATAGACAATTGACATTTAGACTAGAAACTAGAACATGATTCCTATCAGGTTACGGCATGAAATAGGTTTTGGATCGGAACGGTTTCAGTTCGAATCGAGTTTCGGACCGAGACGAGTTTTTGCACGCGGCGGGTTTTGGATCGGAACGGGTCGGTTCGGATCGGGGGCCGACACGGGTTTCCGCACGGGACGGGTTTCGGATCGCAACAGGTTTTAAGCCGACACGAGTTTCCACACGGGACGGGTTTTAGGCCAACACGAGTTTCCGGACGGGATGGATTTCGGATCGCAACGGGTTTAGGCCGACACGAGATTCCGCACGGGACGGGTTTTAGGCCGACACAAGTTTCCGCACGAGACGGGATTCAGATCGCAACAGGTTTTAGGTCGACACGGGTTTCCGCACGGGACGGGTTTCGGATCGCAACGGGTTTTAGGCCGACACGAGTTTCCGCACGGGACCAGTTTCGGATTGCAACGGGTTTTAGGCCGACACGAGTTTCCGCACGGGACGGGTTCCGGATCGCAACGGGTTTTAAGCCGACAAGGTTTCAATATTTTCAGTTTTTTTTTTCGTTTCGTTTCGTTTTGGTTTCGCAACTTGTAATTGTAGGAAAATGTGAATTGTTGTGAAATCAATTGAACTGGGTATTACAACTTGTAATCAAAGATGAAGAAGTTTGCTGTACGTTGCTCTGCCTGCTAACCATGGCAACCTATGATCAATACTCATATTGTAGGTCACTTGGATTCCTTCACCCGGGGTATAATAAGCTGCAGCACCTGATAAAATTTTATCCTTCGGAGTTGTCTTGACTAATATTTTTCCCAAATTCTGAACTTTTTTTTATTTAGTTTTACAAGTTTTCACTTAGTGCTAGACTTTGGAACTACGAGTCATGGGTCAAAACGGGTTCGGGTCAAAACTACGAGACATCAGTGAAGCAACTATAAGCATGTAATAACAGTATTTACGGGCAGTATGATCACCAAAGTTATATTGTAAAAAAAACCCTGACCCGACCCGACCCGAAACCCGTTTTGACCCAGACCCGTTCTGACCCAGACCCGTTCTGACCCGGACCCGTTCTGACCCGGACCCGTTTCGACCCGAACCAAAACAACCCTTTTTTATAATCGACCCGTTTTGACCCGAACCCGTTTTGACCTGTGACCCGATCCGACCCGACACGACCCGTTGTATTAGACCATCCGACCCGCCCTCTCTTTTTCACGCATGGATCCAATCTAGCCCCTTTTTCTCACGCGTGCTACACCATGCCGCCCTCTTTATCATTCAGGCCATGACTAATGCGTGAGATTTTTCACAGGGGTGACCCCCTTTCCTCACGTCCCTTTCTTAGACCATATGGCACTTAGTGAGAGGGTGTGAATTGTGAAACCATGTGATATGTGAAAACCATTTTCTCCATGTCATGAGGTGTGAAAACTTACGTGTAGCACTTTGCTCGCATTTTTTTCTTCACATGTGATAACCATCCGACAAGCATGATAGCCTTGCTACATATATGAGATAGAATCATAGTGTAGGTGACAATTATATAAGATGGCCAAAAATTATTGTATGTGGATTCATTTGGGTCATCTCAAATCAGTCATCGCCTCATCGGGTCTAGTTAGGTCTGCTCAAATGAGTTAATGGGTCAAAACGAACCACCAGCATAAAACTTGTTAACTTATAATAAATGGTCTTTATGGGTTAGCACCACTCATGACCATTGTTTGTCTTCACCACCTACTCATTTCCGTTGGCATACACCATTGCCGCTACCACCACCTCCTCCCCTCGCCGCCACTGACACACCCACTATCATTTTTGCCACCATCACCATCGCCTCCGTCCCCGTCTCCGCCCCTATCGCTGTCGTCACCTTCACCACCACCTACAACACACCCACTATCATTTGACTCGAACTATTTTGCTAATAACCAAATTGGCCCTTTGGGATCTACAGGGAAATATGAAGTGGTTGAATATATATACATATGTATTGACGATTCAATTATAATATCATCACAATTTTCAACCAGCCAAATAATATATATAACGTGTCATGTAAAATTATAATTACAGATGAATATATTAAAAATAATTATATGTATGTCCAGTTATACACATAACCTATAACTATATACCCGCGTCCCACATTCAGCTCGAACTTGAGCTTAAAAATCAACACTAACGCACAGAACTTTAGCTTTAAAAATAAGATCTGCCATCTCTCAAGGATTTACTTGCTGAATTTGGTTTGACTGGGTGTAAACCTGTGAACAGTCCCATTGAAGCAAACCATGTTTTAACTCATTTATGTGAAAAAGATAATCAAGTTTTACTAGATATCTCTTGTTTATCAAAAATTAGTGGGAAAGTTAATATATCTTTCACATGCCATATCTGATATAGCCTATAGCCTGTTCTGTGCATTATCTAAGTGAATATATGCAGAGTTCCACTAATGCTTATTTCAAAATTACTTTGAGACTCTTAAGATACCTTAAGGGTTCTCCTGGTATATTGTTTAAAAAGGGGGATTGTTTAATGTTTAGAACTTAAAGCTTTTGCAGATTCTGACTCGGGTAAATGTGTTAACTCTAGGAAGCCTGTCACTGGTTTTTGTATTTTCTTAGGAAACTCTCTTATTTCATGGAAAAGCAAAAAGCAGTCAACCATAGCTAGATCTTCTGCTGAGGCGGAATATCGTGTTATGTGTGCTGCGACATGTGAAATCGATTGGCTTCTTAACATTTTAAACGAACTTAAAGTTGATATCAAACTTCCTGTTTCTTTATTTTGTGACAATACAACAGCTATATCATCATCATCATCATCATCATCATACTCAGTAAATCCCACCAATAGCAAAGCTAAGGTAGGGTCTGAGGAGGGTAGATGTAGATAGCCTTACCTCTACCCCGTAGGAATAGAGAGGCTGCTTCCAGTGAGACCCCCGACTCGATTGTAGTTTTGTATCAAGCCTTGGACCTAAGACACATAACACTCAAACAATCGGGACAGAGACTGATTGGTGCATGTACCCCCGTGTCATTCAGCTATCAACGTCACCACATGATGCATGATTAACCATCCGCCACTTTTAACGTTATTTTCACGAGATTAGTAAAATAACGTTAAAGCTAGTACCATTTCACTTTTGCCCCCGAGCGCCCACACATATATATATATTTTATGTGCACACCGCAAGCAGGGCAAGCTATATCAATAGCTGCTAATCCTGTTTTTCACGAATGTACAAAACATTTTGAAATTGATCTCTTATTTTTAAGAGAAAAAATTTCAAGGGGTATTATTAAGACTGTTGGAGTTACTTCTGAAGAACAAACTGCAGATGTCTTTACAAAAGGATTACTTGTTCAGGCTCACAAAAAGGTTTGTGAGAACTTGGGTCTTTTTAATTGTCTTGCATATTGAATTGAGGGAGGGTGTTGAAACATATATTTAATATATATATTTGTGTGTGTGTATATATAATATTCCTTTATATTTCATATTCAATTCAATATGATTTTTATTTGTTTTTAATTCAATATGATTTTTATTTGTTTTTAATCCTTTTGTTTATTTTTGGTTTCGTGTTTTGTCTGAGTTGATTTGGGCTTGCTGAGAGTTGAGCTTAAAGCATGGGCTTATTGTTGCACGTGTGGCTGAAGTTTCAGATGGTCCGGCTTTATTAAAGAGGGTTGGTGCATTGGGATTCATCATTCACAACTTCTCATCTTCTCATCTCTTCTTATTCTCTCCCTAGAATCTTCAGAACTAGGGTTTCTTCAGTTTGTGGTTCGAGAGTTGGTGATCTTTTTTGATCATCTTTAGAAGCATATCATCCTGTTGATGATCTGCATAGGCTGAGAGTTTACCTGTGAACAAGTATCAGCAACAGTTAAACAGTTAAACCCCTTACTTGAACAGGTAATCCTTGAGAGATGGCAGATATGGTTAACCGTGGAGTCAAGCACCTGCGTACGTCGTATGGAGGACAAATTCCGAACCCAGGCCAATTGAGAACTGGTTTCTCTCGTTACGAAGCAAGTGGATCTGTCGACATGATGAATCCACTGAACACTCGATTGACCCCTAACATGATTGCAACCTGCGTAGATCTCTGCGCCACCTGTGAAGACACTCCTCAGTGCGCAGCATGGTACCTAAGCGCATTGAGCTGTTTGTTCCCTGGACTACTCGACATCTCGAAGAGGGTATTCAAAGAGTCTGGATACAATGTCACTATGAGAAACGAAGAAACAATCAGGCCCCTCTTAATCGAGCTGAAGCCCTGGGTTGATAATCGCGTCTGTCTTGCCATGATCGGTCAGATCATACTCATTATGTACAAAAACATCGACGATAGAAGCTACGGAGAGTATTTCAGAAAGAGAGCCAATGCAATCAACAAAGAAGCAGGTCTAGACACAAGCCTGCTTGCGGATGGCAGTGATGTCCTATTTGACATCGAGATTGCTCGAAAGATCAAGAAGTTTGCTGGTAGCCATCCTGAATTGAGA
The DNA here is from genome assembly GCF_002127325.2 of Helianthus annuus. Lineage (NCBI taxonomy): Eukaryota > Viridiplantae > Streptophyta > Magnoliopsida > Asterales > Asteraceae > Helianthus > Helianthus annuus. The sequence goes on along the minus strand of NC_035438.2, from coordinate 29,939,513 downwards.
TCCGCTGTTTTGGTTATGATCCTGAACAATCGTCATGGGATGACTAGGGCTGCTAAAGTTTGTGCTTATCTAGCTGAGATCATTAGCTGGACGGAAATGTCGGTTTTCATGTTCGTTTTTGATACCTTATGTTTGACAAAGTCACCCGTTCTCCAAGACCACCGGGTAAAGAATGAAGTCCAATACTTGATGGATGCCTGCCAGAAGATCATCTCAACGGATCAGCCGCAATATTATAGTATTTTTTTACCCAATCGAGGCTGCTCACTCCCTGAACAGGTCTAGATTTGAAACCTTAGTGGAGGTTTCTCACCAAATCAGGTCGGGTCAGAAGCGTACAATCTCCCAATTTGCCGCTGGCTCGAATGTCCGGGCCGATCCATTGATTACCGCACTAGTCAAAATGCATGATGCGCATATGCTAATGGTTAAACCGGGGGCATTCCACTATTTGACTGACTTTAACATAGATCAGATGGAGCAGGCTGAAAGGAATGCAGCAGCCCAAGGCGGAGGAGATGCGGTAGTGTAGCAGAACCCACAGTGAATAGGATTTAGGTGGGGAATAGATGGGTAGATGATTGTCAGTCTTAGAGTGGGTTTGATGGTGGTGGCAACAATCAGAGACATCTTTGGTTCTATTTGTTCTTTTATCCTTTTTCTTTCACTTCCTTGTTTTGTTTACGTTGTTTAGAATTGAAATCAATCTGTTTCATGTATGGCCTCTTCAACCAGCCTTGTGCTCTTCAGACAGGGTTTGTGAGTTTGGTTGATCGGTCTTTTTGATTTAGTAATTTCATGGTCGACGTGATGGTTTAGACTCGAAATCGCTTTATTAAGCCACAAGTCGGCACAGATTGTCTTCAATCAAAATACAAAGACAGACGGCACAGATTACCGACAAGAATCACACGATACAAGATTCAGTAAACTCTTAGCACCAACCCTCTTTAATAAAGCCGGACTGTCAGTTAGCCACAAGTCAGCACAGATTGTCTTCAATCAAAATACATTGGCCAAATTTGCCCGTCGGTAGCATACATGTTAAGTAGTCATGGAATAGTAAGTGTATGTAACCAATCTAAGGTATTTGACATTTCTAAGGCAGTTTTACAGTAACCAGGTAACCCCTACAATGATGTAACTTCAACTACTCAATTGTAACGGATATATAATATAACCATCATAAATGATAGGATGATGTAACTAGCTATAACTAACTTTCCCCTTAAGGATATTTACCAAATCAAATGGAGCGGCCGGAGCTAGGTGTGAATATCTGGCCAATTGCTTCTAAAGGGGAAACACTCCAACTTTCTACATGTTTAACAATCTGTAATGTGAAACAGTGTTACTATTGTGACGCATTCAACGCAAGTAAGTACATATTCAGTTTGACTTACTCTAAACTGATTGTCCAAATCATAGACCGTAGTCCCATCAACGGAAATAAGAGGCCTCCAAGGTAGTTTAAGATAAGTCCTGCAAATCAAAGTTTCTAAATGATTAGCTTCATATTGTGGGGATCCAATCCGGCTTTGAACGAAACCGATAACGTGCATTTTAAAATGGAAAATAAGGGTTACAAGTAGCTACACCTTAGTTTCCATGTCGCCTTTACAGACTCTGTCTCACCACTCAATACCTGCATCAAAACATATTCGCAAAGGATGATGAGATGTTCCTATGAAACATAAGAAATGTATAAAATGTGCTAATGAATATAATGTATTAATGGAGCAACTAAAGCTAAAATCTTTAGGTTAATGAACGAAAATATAAAGAAAAAAATACCTTTGTAATGCCTTGCAATGAGATTGAGGGATGGTCAAAGAAAGGTACGAGCAATTTTAAGTTGCGAGAGTACAAATCCCTGCCTGCATGGCCACGCTATCAGGATATACACATCGGTGTACACATGGAAAAAAAATTGTAAAGGAGAAACAGATTTGAAGTTCTTACCACTGAATCTAATGGTTGGATCTTCAAATATACAATCTTCTGCGTAAATTCCAGAAGTAAAATTTCCTACAATCACCAGAAATGCCAGCATAAGTAGAGTATGAGTCTATGGGAAACAAGTAAACTTATCGAAGAAAACTGTAATATGCAAAGTTTAATATTACATAATACAGAAAGCCATAATATGCCTTGGTTATATCATAACTTTTTGACTAAATATAATGTGTTATAGGTAAGAAGTCTCAATGTATGAACTAGGGGTGTGTACGGTTCGGTTCGGTTATTAGCATTATCCGTAACCGTAACCGAAGTCATCAGTTAATCGGAGTTAATCGGTTCGGTTAATTCGGTTAGTTTGTCGGTTTTCGGTTCGGTTCGGTTAATAACCAATTCAAACAATGGCTAATTTTTTGCATAGAAATACATGTAATGGATGTATAAATACATGAAATATATGTATAAATACATGAAATGGATGTATAAATAAATGAAATGGAGGTATAAATGCATAAATACATGTTTAAATACATAAAATGGAGGTATAAATAAATGAAATAGAGGTATTATTACATGAAATGAAAGTATAAAACACGAAATACATGAAATAGAGGTATAAAAGCTAGAAATATATAAAAAAAATAAATGATTCGGTTCGGTTCGGTTAATTTCGGTTAACCGATGGTAAAAAAAATATCCGTTAACCGACTTTCGGTTCATTCGGTTTCGGTTAATTTCGGTTCGGTTTCGGTTAACGGTTCGGTTATTGCACACCCCTATGAACTGTACACAAATGCAAGAAGGTACCTGTAACAAAATAAGCGTTGTCATAATCTGACTTCAATATTATCATAACATCATCAAAGCAAGTAGCATCGGTTTCATACTTCTGTTCGGGAATCACTTCATTCAATCTGCAATAACAAGAAAAGAACCGAGGGTAAATATGGTTTATTTTTCAAGAAACTTTAAATCTGATTCCGTGAGCTATGTGACGTCGTATTCTACATTTCAACTTCCTCTATCACCTCGTCCTCCCTAAAGGCAATGACTTGTTAAAGGTAGAGCATCAAACAGCTTCTTTTTATATATTACAGTTAGATTTGGAAATGGGCTTAGTATTGGGTACAGTTAGTCTTGATGACGCTATTCTCGAATTGGGCTTAGCATCCGACAACCCGACCCGGGCTGGATGCTAAGCCCAATTCGGGACTAACTTCATCAAGATTCAAGCATAATTTAATCAACTTCATTTTTGGTATATTTGAATATTATAATTTGTTTTCAACTAAACTAACTTCAATTCCTCCTATACTCTATTATGTTTCCATACTTTAAACAAAATACAATCACCAAATAAATAGGAACCCTAAACCTGTATACCGTGTTCAATTCAAGTAAATTACCAGTGCTTACTCGTTTTTGTTGAAGGAAGAAAAGAGCCTTAGGATCTCTGTAGCTCCGCTAACAACAAATTTCAAGATTTGTGGCGTCTCTTTTGTCTTCGAGCATCGAATACCGTTACGAAACCTCTGCAGACATTTTCAGTGAAATTCTATAAATTTGAGGAAAAAGAAGCATATAATGTTTAAAGATGAAGAGAAGTGTACTGTACTGGCGGGTGTGGTTGAATAATAGGAGGGTGCAATGGCAACCGCGCATGGAAGCAGATGCCTCCCGCCATCTTCATTCTCATCGTCTCTCTCCCACTCTCGTGTTTACTATAAATATCAGAGGAAAACTATTTTTTTTATTTATTTATTATTTATTTATTTATTTTTTTTTTTGTTTTGAAAACCATGAAATTAAAGGCAATTAGGCACTGTAGGCTGTTTAAAAAGCTCGTGGGGCTCGAAGCTTACTCAGATTTAGCTTGAAAAAAGCTCGTTCGATGCAAGGATGAGATTTTTTTTACCAAAATACCGGTACCGTACCAATATCGTACCGTATCGATCATAAACGGTACCGGTATCAGTAATAGATTTTTTGAAATTCGGTATCGGTAAAAAACGGTATCGGTACCGGTATTCTTCGGTAAATACCGGTATTAATACCGAAATTTATAATGAGTTTATGTATTTTGCTGTTATCTTAGATTACACTATGAAGTTATATTTTCTTGAGTATTGTTTTACAAAAACCAATATCAACTTTCTTTTGTTTGGTTATTTTTAATCAATTATGATGATTTTTTAGACATGTTGGAATTTGGATGTTAAAAGTCAAACCCATGGATGTTTAACTTTTGATTTTTTTGACTACTTAATATGTTTACCTTTTATTTACATTCCTCTATATATTACTCTAGTTTAGTTAATAATGGATCGATGGGTTGCACATGAAATTTTTTTAGGTAAAACAATGGATGACACCAAAGCGGTACCAATGTGGTAAAGTACCAAAATACCGGTACCGTATCGGTACCGAATCTATAAATACGGTACGGTAATCGGTATCCATATTTACTCAATTTCAGTAACGGTATTTATGGTGGTACCGGTATCGTACCGATCTCATCCCTAGTTCGATGTGGCTCAGTTTGAAAGTGAGCTAAGCCGAGCCGGCTTGGCTCGGTTAGAAAGTGAGTCTAGCTCGCTCGGCTCGTAACGAGCCAAATTTGACTCGATTTGGCTCGCATACCAGCTCGGCTCGGCTTAGCTCGGATTATTTTACTTTTAATATATTTTATTTTTATAAATACTATTATATATCACAAAAACTGATTATTATTTACATGTGATTAGGAGTGTAATTTGATATCTATACCACATTTAAAGGTTAATTATCATGCTAATGAACTTATATTGTATTTCGTTGAAATTAGGAACGTATTTTGGGTTGTTAAACTTGATTTTGGCTTGTAATGTATTAGGTTGAGCTTATTTTGGAGATGTTCTTTTGAGTTATTGAATAATGAGTAAATTACAAATTTTGTCCTTTATGTTTGTCCCAAATTTCAGGTGCTGTCCTTTACCTTTAAAATTGATGAGTTTTGTCCTTAACGTTTCAAAATACTGCACGTTATGTCCTTTAGCCCTAACTCAGTCAAATTTTTTTGTTAAATATGGTCATGTGACTTGCACATGAGGGCATGTTTGTCATTTTATCTTTCAGGGGTTACTTTGCAATAAATTATTATTCAGGGACTATTTATAAAACACTGGAAAATAAAAAAAAAAATATATAAAAACTCTCCATCATCTCCCTCTCTCTTCTCTCTCTCCTCTCTCTCTCTCTCTCTCTCTCTCTCTCTCTCTCTCTCTCTCTCTCTCATCACTTCTCCCCGTAACTAGAATGCAGCTCAGCTTTCACCATCATATTTTATTCACACACACCCCTTCATATAATCTTCATTCTGCCATCGATTCTTCTACTCTCTTCTTCATTCATCAAGAACCCTCCATTTTCATCCCATAAAAACCTCCAATACCACTTCAGATTCCAAACAAATTCAACCCATTTTCACCAAATTCACAATTTTTTTACTGATTGTGAAGTGGGTATTCCTCCAAAACCCCTATTACACACCCCTCTTTACTGGGTGTGTTTCAAGGTCACATCTTTTTCACCCATTTCATCAATTTTGACCCATTTGAAACCCCATTTAAAACGCATGCCTGCAGCCATGATTTGGGTGGTTTCCCCTAACTCTGAAGTGTGCAACCAACTGGGTTTCTTGGAAGCTACAAGAACACAAGATTCATCAAACAAACGGGGGCTTTCTATAAATGAAGTGGGTTTGAGGAGAAAAAGTGTGGCTCAGAGGGTGGTGGCTAACCCATCTGGATCTGAAGAGCTGGTGCGATGGTGGGAGGTGCCGGATCTAACAGTGGTGCGGTGGTGGACAGTGCCGGATCTAACAGTGGTGCGGTGGCAGGTGGGCAGTGGTGGGCGTTGGTGATGGGTGAAAAAGGTTAGATTCCATGTTTAGTGTCTCCGTGTCTCCGGCAACGACATTATATGGGTTAATCGACAGATATGGCATCCAAGGCTTGAGACAGGTGTTCAGCGACCTTGGTTTAGAAGTACCGGCCACCACCAGATCTGTTCTGACCCTTCATTAGGTTTTCATATGTTAATTTAATTGTAGTTTTTGTTTCTAAATTTGTGAATTAAGATTATCGATCGGATATATTTGTCTTCTTTATTGGATTCGTGGATTTGATGAGTTGTTTGGTTATAATATAAAATAATGAAAGATGATTGAACAAATTCAGATTAAAAGTTGCAGGTTTTGATTTTGATTTTAGGCTAGTGGGTTACCGTTGGGGGGGGGGGGGTTGGAGGTGGTGGTGGTGGTAAGTGGTGGGGTTGATGGTGGATGGTGGTGGTAAGTATGTCTGAGAGAGAGTTGAGAAAGAAAGAGAAATCTTTTTATTTATTTAATATTTTGTTTCTAATTTTTTAAAACTGGATGGATATTTAAGTTATTTATATATTTAGTCCCTGTAAAGCTGAAATGACAAAAATGCCCTCACATGTAAGCTACATGATCAGATTTAACTAAAAAATATAACTGTGTTAGGGTCAAAGGACATAACGTGCAGGATTTTGAAACGTTAAGGACAAAACTCATCGATTTTAAAGGTAAAGGACAGCGCCTGAAATTTGGGACAAACATAAAGGACAAAACTTGTAATTTACTCTTGAATAATATTTTAGATTACTGAATTTTAAAAGCCATGTATTGATATTTCTTTTCAAATTCGAGCCAAGCCAGCTCGGTTTAAAACCAAGCCGAGCTCGAGCTTAGATTTCCAGGTCGGTTTCAAATCCAAACCGAGCCCGAGTTTTGCCTTAGCTCGGCTCGGTTCGGCTAGTGAACAGCCCTAGGCTAGTGGTATTATTTTATGGGATGGGATTAGGCTCGTAAACCAGTAGGTCAATGATTCGATTCCTACAATGGAGATTTTTCTCATATTTACTGGGGTTTATTTTAAATTAGTGTATATGCATTATTACCTAGTGAAGTTGGATATGCCTGGGTGGTGGTTTTGCTGGTGGCACGATGGCACTCTAGTGGTCTGTTAGTCATCCAAATTTGTCGTTCAAAAAAATATTTTAGTTTAAACCAGTGGTAGCGCTATGCGGCAAAATTTGGTTTTTCTCAATATCGGTTTGGTTCATTACATTAATGGTATAATCTACGATACTAAATTAAAATACAACTTGGTTTTCAACATAATTTATATCAGAATGCATGCTGACAAAAAAAATATAAAAACAAACATGTGTATTTAATTTTTTGTAATTTAACAAAGACAAATTATTAGAGAAAAGTCAAATTAAATGAAATCTAAGTGCTTTAAATTCGCATATTATTTAAAGTATACGGAGTGAAATTGAAATTTAAAAAAATATTGAGTTGATTACTATTTGAGTCTTTGTGCTATAGTGGTTTTAACTACTTGACTCAAATCAAAGATCTTTTACTACCTAAGCACCTGATTTGTCCAATTATAAGTTTATAACTATGTGAATCTAATTACTAACGCTGTCCATAAAATCAGTTAAGTATAAGGGTACAAAATAACCGTAACATTTATGCTATACTCTACGCAATTGATCAACCACCGACAAATAACAAATGTATGCACTGACACTATAATATGGCCCCTGTAGGTCACGCCTATAATACGGTCCCGTAGGTAACTGTTTGTAACACGACCCCATAGGTCACCGTCTATATTGTGCAGTAATCATACTATAATACTTTACACTTATTACTATAGCACTTTAGCACTGTAAAAATATATACTATGTCTTAGACTAGAAGGTATGGGGGCCGGCTTGGCCCGGCTTGGCCCGGCGCCGGACCCCCACACCGCCCCCCTCTTCCGGCAAGCATCACAACCGGCAACCTCCAGCCGGGTGTGCCGGGCCATCCCCTCCTTCCTCCTCTCACATAACCTATACATACATACATACATATATATACATAAAGGGGTTCATCCCCCACCCCCTAGATCCATCCCCTCCAAGCCACTCCTACGTGGCGCCTATGTGGCGGCTCATCCCCTCCAAGCCCATCCAAACCATACCTTCTAGTCTTAGCTACTACTTTATCATAAACTATCATGTATCAAAGAAAACATATATACACTTTACTCTGAAAATTGTAGTGAGTATACACACCGCCTCAGAAACATAAAGTAAGGAGGGGTCTGAAACTCACATGCGTAGATGTCAAACTTTATCTGATACCATGTTGACATATCTCGAAATCATCCTATTTATGGTTCATAAGGGAAACAGGTCAAAGAAGACACATTCCCATACTAGCGTTGGAACATAACCATGATGTGCCTGAACTGGCATGAGACACCTTAAGAGACACCAAGTATCGCCTCTTCGTCAGGTGTCGCCTGCACAGCGGGGTGCCACCTCCGAAAACCCTAGAAACCTCCATTAATGACGAATTACTTTCTCGCTCATCATATTTATGTGAAGATTGATGTTTTTCAAGCCAAAATGTCAAATTGATGTATACCACATTTATAATCGTAAACACATGAAAACATGCAAACTTTAACATGAAATTACCTCGTTTTTTATCCAAACTCTAATCCGAACGCGAAAGCTTCGAGTTCCTCATTAAGCATACCCGGACACCTTCCCCAAAGTCCGTAAATGGATTAGGAATGATTCCTCGTTGATATTTTTTTACTATAGCTCGATTCCACCCAAAGCCAGGGTAAAAACCCGCCTTTAAGGATATAGATGGTGAATGAAGGTGGTTGTGGTTGATTTCTTCCTTTATATATGTGGTGGTAAATTGTATCTTTTGCCCCTCATAGACCTTCCATTTAAATTACCCATTTAGGCCTTAAAACCTAATTATTCTAATTAAATTCATATCCTTGACAAGCATGGTAAGTTGAATCCTGTGTTACGATCTTTGGGGTGTTACACATTATAAGAGTCTCAAATTCGTAGCATAAAGTACCACCATCCGACTATTCGATTAGTTTTTTTTTCTATATCATATGTATCAAGTATAAACATATATCTAAAATAAGTATGAGAGATAGAAATATTTTAGTGTGAGAGAGAGAGTTTCCAAAAGAGGTTCGGGAGATGCAATCCTATGAAAAGGATGTTTAACTTCCTCTATAGGTGTTCAGTAGGCCAACTATAATACGTTGATTTGGGTGGGCCAAATCCCATCGAATCGAACCAAATATAGGGGTACCATCTCCACTTCACGTTTGACACCAATACTTCTCTCTTTTATAATTGGGATTGGATTTATAACTTTGATTATAGTGTAGAAACATTAGAGATACGAAACTTCTATGGCTTTATATTAAACTTTACCCATTAGTTTTCAGCGGCACCTGGTGATGATAGGAGATTAGACGAGTAGGCGGCGATCCCTAGTTCGATCCTTTAACTGAACGGGTTTTACCTCACCGCACTGTTGTGCCTTCGGGCGAGTGTTCACGGGCTTCTGCCCTAGGTGAGGGTTTTCCTCGGTTCAGAGACCAGTGTATCCCGATGTGATGAATTTCGACAGTAGCCAATTTAAAGGATTCGTTGGCCGTTCAAAAAAAAAATTATACAGCATTTATAGGCGTCTTTTTTGTCCTATTCATTTAATAAGCAACAAAACCAATGAAGTCTAGGCAAAACCATTTGTCTTTGTGTGAATCCAAATTTAGTAGCTCCGTTTCTTATTTACAATGCACCCCAATTTTTTTTAACAAGAATCTCTATCTATAATAAAACAACAAAAGGTTGGGACACATGTCCCCTCCACATTCATTTGAGACACATGTCCCCTTCTCCTTTCATTTGCTATTGTGTTCGTCAATAAGCCTATCCACGTATCATTATTCTGAACCGGGTTTTTTTCTCCATGTATTCTTGCAAACCCTATTCCTTTCCCCAAAATATTCAGCCGTTTCTACTCTTCCCTGTCTCTGCAACTCAAGCCGAACTTCTCATTTTCTTCAAAATATTACATTGTTCTTCTTTATCTCTCTCTAATATTACCCACCTAAGATACGCCTCTGCAGAGTCCTATTCAGTAGGGTTTCTCTAATCCCATTCAGTAGGATTTTAAATCCAAAACAGATCCTGAATCAGCACACACAAAATTGAAAGTAAAGAACGATGATGAGAGTTTCGGTGTTAGAAATAGACACAGTTCCGTCTTCTTCTCTTAATGACACCTCTAATCGGGTAAACACTCTGTGTTTCTTTTATTAATTCGATGTGTGTAACACCCTAACCCGAAAGGGGCTGACATGTCACTCTTACAGATATCAATCCCACAAATCTATAAGTGAATCCTAATTACATTTTCTTACTTTACTGAAATGAAACAAAACTTGATCTTCAAAGCACTCCTCACTTATTTCCCCAACTTCCCCATATTACCTGTCAAACAAATAAGACAAACACAAAAAGAAAAATACGGCTGAGCCAAAAATTTGCTCAGTAACGGAGAAATCAACAGTACATGTAAAGACGAACAAATGGGAACGAAACACCACATAACGGAAGCTGAACCGGGACTGATATTGAACCACATTTGAAACTAAAACAATTTTCCTTCTTTCAAATAGTTTTATTATAATATAATATTGTTTACAAATCCCAATTACTTTAAAACAAGAAAATTATCGAAATTACTATATCATGAATAAACATTTAGATTTAAATCAAAATCTAATGATAACTCGAATTTCGTAACAAATAATTATTTAGTCAAAACAACTATATTTCTAATTTGAATATATATATATATATATATATATATAGGGTAGGGTTCCAGCGTGAACAACCTCCCAAGCGTGAACTGCGTGAACTGATCTGGGCCCTTGATTTCCTTTTTAGTTGTTAAGGGTAGGATTGTAATTATATAAAAAATAGATTTAAATCATTATTTTAAAAATTAAATTAAGTTACATCTTTCCTAATTTAAATTCATTATCCACATTATGTTTTATTTATTAATAAGATAATTATCAAAAAAACAACAAATCACCATATTTCAATTTTTATTTTTATTTCAGATTCATCATAATCGAATTTTGATTTTTAAGATCCACGTAACCTTCATATTTTAGCGGGATACACATGTGTACTTGGATATAAATAGAACAGTACACATGTGTACTCAGCATCGTACATATGTGTAATTAGCTACATAATACATACATAGAAACAATACCTGTAAAACTATTTTATATTTAACAAATTACAAGTTCCATAATGTTTTCCAAACCAAACAAAAAAAAACATATAATTACAAGTTCCAGTTTGGTAGAAACAATAAACCCAACATAATCGGAAAAAACAGAAAACATAATCTTTTACAGTTATTCGCCACGTTATATGCTGAAACATCCTTATCGACCAAGCAAACAAACATATGTGAATCATCCTTATCGACCTCATACGTGAATCATCCTTGTCGACCTTCCGTCTCCACTTTTCTCATTACGAAATCTCCTATAATAGCACAAAAAAACTCATCAACTAATATTTTGCATAATTCACAAGTGTACATCAACAACCTTACACATTCAATACACAAAAAAATATGAGATATCACAAAAACAGACGCTATACACATGTGTACATCGCGTTAAAATCAGAATGCACATGTGTACATCGCATTAAAAACAGAGCAAAATCAGAATAAACATGTGTACATCGCTTTAAAACCAGATCAAACTCAGAATACACATGTGTACATCGCATTAAAACAGAGCAAAAATCAGAATACACGTGTGTACATTGCATTAAACATTGTACCAATAATCATTAAAATTAAATATTAACTAATAAATAAATAAAGTAAAACATTAAAAAGGAACCCAATATTTAGGATCTAAAATTTAGATTAGAGATGGGCATAAAAAAACATATATTTAACAACCTTTTATGATCTGACAAGTTTCAATTGTTGTTGAATAAAGATTGGGCTGCAACTATTTGATCAAAGTGATTCACGTGATTTTTTATAAAGTGACGAAAATTGTGATCACACCTTAATTCTCATTTGACCAACACTATAGTGGATCTGACAATTCAAATCACATGCAATCACACATGAGTCTGATCACCTCATGTAGACTGACAAACAATTTCTTGGGCCGATGAACACATGTATCAATTTAAAAAACGATTGGGCCGCTGATTATGGATAATCACAAGAACTGACAATTTATCAGATCAAAACTAAAAAAAACCGGTTTCAAAAAATACCCAGGTCAATATTGAATCATAAAAGTGAGTGCTTACGAAGAAAGGAGATACTTAGGTATGAAACTCGGAAGAAATACGGAGACTGGGACCTCGCGGCGGAGTGTCTGGTGCAGATCGTCGACGGCGAATGGTGGAGGCGGTAGGGATGGATGGAGTCGGACGGTGCTTGGGATTTTGTTCACGCTTGGGATCCGGCGAATGTGAGAGAAAAAAATGGATCTTGAATAAATTTTGAATATTGATTTGTGAGATTGAACGAGATTTATGGAATAATTTAAAATGGAAATTACAAATGTACCCTTTTTCATTTAATTAATTAGTAACAATTAATCAAATAATTACCATCATGCCATTGACTTAAAATCTCAAGATGATAAAAATCAAGGGCCCAGATCAGTTCACGCAGTTCACGCTTGGGATTTTGTTCACGTTTGAACCTAATCCTATATATATATATATATATATATATATATATTTAATTAACAAAATAGTTTAGATAACATAAGTTTTGAAAACAGAGTCATTTAATACTTATAAAATTTTGTAAACCAATACCGTAAACCAATCAGTCTAAAGACAAATATTGAGGCGGACACCAGAACAAATGCTGAAAACATATACTGACAGATACAAACTAGCGTACAACACGACATGTGAATTTAAGCCAAAACCGAAACTAATATTAAGACGAATACTGAGACAAAACCGATACGGATACTGAGTCGAAACAACTATAACTAATACAAAACAGAATCAGATACTGAACATAAGGGCAGACATACAGAAAGAAACATCAAATGGTACCGACGCGTAATAAATCTAAATTATGGCACTGAAACAAATACTTATGTATCTTGAATCCCAATACTTATACAAAACAGATACTGAACACAATCAGAGGCATATAAACTTATCACACATATCATAAAAGATACAAGACATACGTGACTACATATAACAATAACACAAGTCACGTAATATAGAAGCACCCACGAGCCTAAACAGAGGGGTACATAGCTAGCTAGTCCATGCACTGAGACGGTGCGTGTAGGCGTACACACATTGTTCCATCTCAACAGGAGTCAGGAGTCAGAGCTAAGATCGATCTATTCGCCTCTAGGGGCCAGGTGCTACACAAGCACAAACTAGAGACGCCGTGAACTTTAGTTACGCACCGTCACGATGAGTGCCATGTCGTTGACGCCTCAACGACAAGTCTTATAATTGCTCGGGTGACAGAGTACAACACCGTATCATAAATAAACGTATCATATGGGAACATGCAATAACGAGCAAAGGATTTAAAGTCTATTGCATGCTATTATATATATACTAGTCATATAACAAATACCAAACAGAGACGACCAACGAAAACATCCGTACTACAAAGTAACGGACTTGAATTAAAATACTATGATGACAAGAACAAGAACACGTACCGAGTGACGAAAATAAAAATTATACTATGATGTAAAAGAAACAGAATCCGTACCTTAGGTGTAGCAAAGCAAAGCATTGCAAGATAAAGTTAAGTCACCCTTAAATAAACACGGAAACCTACATTTTAAATTATCTCAAAAATTAGACTTACTGAACCTAGATTATGATGTCCAATTCATTCACTGATTAACGTTCCGATGACTTAGCGTTTCATGCTCATCATGTTGTTTATCAAAGAAAAGATACAAGAATACATAATTAGTACTCGACTTATACCCGTTTCTCATTTGCAAAAGGAAAAAAAAAGCTATTTCCAAATAGTTTAGAAAACATATTCTAGGATGCTACAAAAATAACTCATATTAATTACTTGACGTATATTCCATATTAGTTACAAAAACTGTAGTGCATATATTAAACTTATTATTCATGACCCACCAAATTTAACTGCTAAGATTCTAATACTAACAATATAAGGTTTTGCTTATGTCGTTTACTTGCAACTTATATTATAAAACATAGCTTAATTTAATACCTCATATACCCATATACTAATATAGATGCTATACAACTAATGTAATGTAATAATTTACTCATCAGTTTATCATTTACATCCTTTGTGGGTCCAGCCGAACAACAACAAGCAGAGCCAAAAACCTATTTCAACCCACCTATACTTACACACACCTGTAACATACACATGCAACAGACATCAAAATAAATCTCTACACACACTCACGCATCAACAATAACCATGCAACCAATTAACACAGGCTTCATGCACAAATCGACACACATATACTAGGTACCACACATCACAACAACTACATACGCATTTAATCCGATCATGGACTCTTGTTCATTGATGCGTGTGTAGTGTAATATATTTTAGGTGTATATTTTAAGCCCTTTTACACTTTTTAGCCAAGTTTTAAATTTATAAAACACGATATTTACTAACACTAAACACACATATGGGCAAGTGCACCTATCGTGGACGTAGTATAGTGTTGGTAAGATACCGAGGTCGTCCAAGGACACAAGAGCTTTTAATACCGGTTTATCCTCAACGTCTAATCAAATCAAAAAGTTAGAAAAAGGTTTATTAAACTAGAAAAATAAAACTAACTAAAATGCTGAAAAGTAAAATAAAAGTAAAAACAGATAGACAAGATGAATCACTTGGATCCGACTCGTGTGTAGTGTAACCTTTGATTATTTCCGCACTTTTGCACTTGTTTAAGAGATTATCTTAGTTATTGTAATATGCCCCTCTTTTGAAGGTGACGTTACCCTCAACCCAGTAGTTTGAGTCAGCAAGGATACAATCCTAAAGGGTCGGATTATTGAAAGATAATTAATTAAGTTATTAATGCATAATGTGGTAGGCCCCTCTTTTGAAGGTGACGTTACCCTCGGCTAAGTAGTCTGAGTCAGCAGGGATACAGTCCTAAGTAGTCGGGTTAAAGTTTTAATAGTAGTTTAACTTATGAGGGGGTCAAAGAGTTTGGACCCCCGCCATCCAATACCGTTGGGTATTGAAGGAGGTCCTACTAAATTTGACCCAGGTCCTTTGAAGGATCTATACACTGAACAATGGCAAAACTCTTACCAAACCGTTCCCTTAACCCCCGATCAGGTAGCCAACATACCTCTATATAGACCGTGGAGATATGAATGGTGAAAATCTTTTATTTTATAAAGACAGTAAAATAATGCCAAGACACCACGGACAAACGATAAGAAAGAATCACCTTCAGCATAAGAAACTAGTTATTAAAGTCATTAATACATAACCAATTAAAAAGTGCGAAAAGATTAAAAATAAAAAGTATTACACTAAACACTTGTCTTCACCAAGTGATGTAAGAGACTTAGGCAAACATGGCCTTTGATTGTCAAGAACTCTTACGATCAATCTTGGATCCCGAGACGACTCACACACACTATGATGGGCAATGGATGATGGTGGTGGATGATGGTGTTGTGATGGTGGTGGGTGAAGTGTGAGAGAGGTGGTGTGCCAAAGGATGAGTTGCAAGAGCTCCAAGCACTCCTATTTATAGGCTGAACAGAAGCTCGGACACAGCCCCGTGTCCATTGGGCACGGCCCCGTGTCCATCCTCCTCTATTTCTTCATTAAATGCAGTTTGTCTGCATTAGTTGATCACGCCCCCGTGTCTGCTGAGCACGACCCCGTGTGCAGAAGCATATCTGTACTATCAAGATTTGCCTGGATTCCGCGAATCTTATAGTTGACCACGGCCCCGTGTCCGCTGAGCACGGCCCCGTGGTAGGCGATGGAAGCTTCTACAACTTTGTCTTTTCTGCTGACACTTGGGCACGCCCCCGTGCTCACTGAGCACAGGGCGTGTTCAGCCTTCTGTTCTCTTGTTTTACTTGGGAAGATGCTGTCGGGAGGTCGGGCATGCCACGTTTGTTCCTTTTCTTGTATTTATGTTAGATTTAGCTGCCTTTTTGCTTCTTTTGTTTATTTGAGCTCATTTAATACTGAAAATACAAAAGGAAGACAAAAGCACACTTTTTCCAACATTAGTACTAAAAAATGGGTTAGTTTTATGCCACAATTGATGTAATTTGTATGTTGCATTTTGTGCACATCAAATACCCCCACACTTGAATCTTTGCTTATCCTCAAGCAAAACTCCTTATAATGTGGCTTTTTCACTCCCAAATGGAATGGTTAGAAGATAAGGTTTTTGGGCTTGTCATAGAGTGTCGGGATTTCCAAGATTCTTTATTAAGTTTTATTTTTATTTATTTACAATCCTATTCGTCATGATTTATTAAAGACATTACATAAGATAAATTACTTATTAGGGCATAACATGCCTTTTTAAAAATTTCATTTATATACAAGTTCACACACCTCACGGGGAATCACTCAACACTCGGCCGAAGATGTATTTTAGTGAATCACTCGAGAGCGGCATGGAACATACTCCTACCATAAGCTTGCCAAACAATCAGTCATCCTCCTTTTTAACTATATACCTTTGTAAATATCAAGAGAACTTTTTGGGTGAAGGGTTAGGCTTGGGCTAAAGGTGGGTGGTTGGGTTAGTGGTTAGTAAAATGGCGAAAAGCGTAAAAAGCATCGGTTTTTGAAAGTCTTTTTATTTTTGACAATTTATTTTATTTTGATGAACCATTTCTTTCAAACAAAGTTATTTTTGATAAACTTGTTTGTTTATTTGGTTTCATCATTTTTTTTTCATAAGTCATAAGAAAAGCCGAGCTTTGTTACTAAAAGAAAGGGTTAAAATGAAAAAAGGGTTTAGGTGGGTAAAAAGGGTGTTTGTTTTGGGTTAAGAAATGAAAAGGTTTAGGCTCAAAGGGGTTAACTAGGGGGATTTTGGGTAGGTGGTAAAAAAAAAGAAAAATAATGGTGTAGAAAGAAAAGGGTTAGTCCTAATGCCTCCATCATTTACTTACTCGGGTTTAAGTTGGTAAGGACCGGGAATGCATTGTCATGGCAAGTTCTAGAGTTGTAAGAACCAAGCGGCTATTCACACAAGAAACGAAAAATGAGCATTTAGTGTAAAGATATGTATTTGTATGCTCAATAAAGGCTCAAAACTCACTTTTGTGGGAATGGGTTTTTATGTGATCAAGTATATATAATCAAATTTTAACTAAGTTTGTCATGCCATTTCATAATTTTCTTATGTTGGTTCTTTTTATCACGACGCTATTGGTTGTAAATTTGTAAAAATATAACCTTGTTAGAACTTGAAATTTCCAAATTAAACCTAGACAAGTAAAAAGAAAATGAAAATTTTTGAAAAAAATTTGGGGTGATTAGCGGTTCCAATAGAGTTTTGTGTAAGGCTTGTTAATTAGGACTTGCAAGATTCAAAGTTTTAGCATCCCCCCACACTTAAATTACACATTGTCCTCAATGTGTCCCAAAAATTAAGTTTTTAGGTTAATTGAATGTGTAAAAAAGTGTGAAAAACAAAATTTCATGTTACTGGTACTCTGGACACGCCCCGTGGTGACCGGGCACGGCCCCGTTTTCAAGTGCTAGTAACAAAAGTTTGTAAAAAGAAACAGAAGCCTGGACACGGGGCGTGTTCAGTGAACACGGCCCGTGTCCAGTTACCTGAACTGGGCATTTTCTGCAGATTGTGCAGCACGGGGCCGTGTCGGGCGGACACGGCCAGTGCTGAACTTACTGTAATGAAGAAATTTTGTCGGGAAGCTCTGTTTTCGTGCATGGGGTGCTGTTTCTCATTTCCCTTGTCATCCTTCACCATCCCGAGCGTGTTTTATTCCTGAAAATTAAAATTGAACTAAAAAACATAAAACTTAATCTAAACTAAGGATAGTTCCGCGGAATGCCTCCGTGGTCCGCCACGTTTATAAGGCTCCTTGGCTAGACCCAAAGCCTGATCATATGTTACTCAAGCGGGATGTTTTGCATCCCATGCACCGTCGGAGAGCATCATCCAAGCTTGAGTCGATGCCCTTCATGTAGTTGACCGGATCTTCGTCTTCCACTCTTTTTCCAACCCCAAACTTTACTTCCTCTTCCCCAAACTTCAATGTTAGTGTTCCGTCATTCATGTCTACCACTGCTTGTGCTGTGGCTAGAAATGGCCTCCCTAGGATGAGAGGGACTTCAGCGTCTTCTTCCATGTCTAGTATGACAAAGTCGGCCGGGAATACGAAATTTTCGACTTTGACCAATAGATTTTCAGCGACACCTTGTGGATATTTGACGGATCGGTCAGCAAGTTGTATGCTCATCTTTGTAGGGCTCGTGTTTCCTAGGCCGAGTCGTTTGAACATTGAAGCGGGCATGAGGTTTATGCTAGCCCCAAGATCGGCTAGTGCATTGCGAATGGGGGATTCCCCAATTGAGCAAGGAACTGTGAAGCTTCCAGGATCAATCTTCTTTTGCGGGAGTTTGTTGAGTAGTATGGCGGAGCATTCTTCGCCTAAGTTAACTAATTGCAATGATTCAATTTTCCTTTTATGAGTGTGGAAGTCCCTCATAAATTTTGAATATTTAGGCATTTGAGTTAGGACTTCGATAAATGGAACATTAACATGCAATTGTTTTAATAAATCTTTGAACTTTGTGAATTACTCATCGGTCTTTTGACGAATTAACCGACCGGGGTATGGAACCGGAGGAGCCTTAGTAGGCTCTTGAATTGGAGGAGAAGCCTTCTCTTGTTGGGGCGGTGTTGTGCTTCCCTCAGTTGGCGGTGGTGGAGCCTCTTTGGAACCCACGATACGATTTCTCAATGTTATGAGATGGACTTGTGCTTTCGGGTTGGTTTCAGTATTACTTAGTAACGCGCCTTCTGGTCTCTCGGAGAAATTTTGAGCTAATTGATTTATTTGTTTTTCAATGTTTTGTATACTAGCTTGTTGATTTCTAAAATTCGATTCCAATTGTTGAAATCGATCCGAGTTTTTCTTTTCAGTATCGGAGATGAGGCGAGATACAGTATCTTCAAGCCTTTCTCGTCCACCTTGTTGTTGAGAGAAATTTTGTGACTCGTTTCTTGGTTGTTGAAAGTTTGTTCGTTGGTTTAGGTTTTGTTGGTTACTACTATTGCCGGGTTCTCTCCAACCAAGGTTAGGGTGGTTACGCCATCCTTGGTTGTAGGTACCCGTTGGAGGACCCGACGGCCTAGGTCTGTTGTCAATGTAGTTTACCGACTCTGGTTGATCATCTGTTTCTTTCATACAACTCCAACTTTCATGTGGCCCACCACACCCTTCACAAGCCATAACCGAGATTGTTTTTGTCATTTCTAACTTTTTGATTTTTGAAGAAAGGGCCTCGATTTGGGCTTGTAAAGAAGTGCTTTCATCAACCTTATGGGCGCCCGGGGCAATAGATTTATTGCCTCGGGGAGTGTGCCACTGAAAATTGGTTTGAGCAATTTCCTCAATTTGATTGTATATTTCATGTGGGCGGCGATTACCTAAAAGTCCCCCGGAGCTAGAGTCAAGTGTTTGTCTTGTGTGTGGCAACAACCCATTGTAGAAAGTGGATACTTGTTGTCATACCGCAAGACCGTGATGAGGACACTTTCGCAATAGCTCCTTGAACCTTTCCCAAGTTTCATATAAGGATTCCCCATCCTCTTGTGAATATGTATTAATTTCAGTCATTAATTTAGCCGTTTTAGCAGGAGGGAAATACTTATATAGAAACTTTTGGGCTAGTTCATCCCAGGTGTTTACCGAGCCAACTGGGAGGGCGTTGAGCCAAGCCTTTGCTCGGTCCTTTAGTGAAAATGGAAACATCCGAAGGCGGATGGCGTCGTTTGATGCTCCATTGATCTGAAAGGTATCACATATTTCTAAGAAATTAGTAATATGTAGATGGGGATCCTCGTCCGCAAGCCCATGGAAGGTTGCGGAGTTTTGAAGCATTTGTATCAAATATGGACGAAGTTCGAAGTTGTTAGCTTCGACATTCGGTGTATTGATAGCGGCGCCGAGATTACCTACGGTGGGTCGAAGGTAATCCATGAGGGTACGTTGGTCCGCCATTGGAAGTGGGTGTGACAACTCGTATTTCAAACCTCTTATTGTACTTTGATTATGTGATTATGTGAACTTGTTGATTAATTGAATGTTACGTGTTATGTGACTTTGTGTAACGAACGTATGTATATGACAACATTACAATAACCCGATCACACAAGCCTAATCGGTTTACACAACTTGTACTCGAAACCCAAAAAGGGCAGCCCATGTATGGGTTTGGCCCACTCCTTTTATACGCATACAAACACCCATCATTGGGGTTTTGTTTATCATAGCTTGCAAAGCACAACACACACAAAACCCTACTCTCTCTTTCTCTCCTCTCAAAGTCGACGACAACACCCATCCCATCTCCCTCGAAGCTTTTGATTCAGATCATCCTCATTCTATCTTAAATCGGTTAGTGTTTCATGATTGTTAAATGATGTTATGATTTCATGATTTTATATGATAGTTAGGGTTGCATGTATGATGAACAATGAGGTTTATGTGATGATGTTTATGTAAATCGGATGCCATAATATTGATCTAAGAACCGAATGAATGCATGTAATCGGCTGTGTGTTTGTGTGCTCGGATTAAAGCCATGATCGAGTATGATGTGTTGTATGATTTTAATCCTATGGTCTAATAGCTAATGTGTAGGTCGTTGTTATGTTTTGAATATGATTCGAGTTCATATGAATTGGTGATGATTGCTTGGTTTGATCGAGTATTTGTTAAGTTTGAAACTGTTAGAATTGATTGTGACAAATAAAGAATGTAAATGATTTCCTTAAATTTAGAGATTTCCATAATTGATCACACAATAGCAATCGCACAAGGGTTCTGATCGCACAAGAGCTCAGTCGCACAAGCTAGAATATGATAGGGTACAACTGATAATACACTATGTACTGTTAGTCGTGCATGATCGCACAAGACTTGTGGATCGCACAAGGCAGTGCTGATCGCACAAGGCTTGGGCCACACACATATGTTGAACCTTGATACGCTGTTGGGCTGAACAGCCCAAACCACAATCACACAACCCAACTGGATCGCACAAGTCGTCCGGATCGCACAAGTCACCCGGATCGCACAAGATCATTGTTGTCATTATTTGGGCCGAGTATGCTGTGGACTTCTTAATTGTTGGGCTGGGTTTATATTGGATCGCACAACATGCTGTGGATCGCACAAGGTTGTGCTGATCGCACAACATGTTGGGCCGGGTAGTGTTTGGGTTTCAACTACCCACTCGCACAAGATGTTATTGGGCCTACATTGTTATCTCAGCCCAATACAACCTGATCGCACAAGTCGGATATGTTATGTAATTAACTGTTAACGTGTTTGCCATGATCAATACGTGTTCGAAACATGTTAGCTTATGTGTAAACTTATGTGCACTACTTGAACCAAAACCTGACTTCTTCGGTAACCATGTTAGGACGTGGTTGACCACATATAGCTCAAGTTACCTTTTCGTGTATCTACCGAGCAAACCAAGGTGAGTTCACACTCTTCCAAGGCATGGGATTCTCCGGTGGGTAGGGAATGGGATTGAACAATTACACGTACTTTCACTATTACTAGACTATTTACCATCATCCTCAGATAGCGAAGGGCACATACGTAAAACCTACGTAAATTTGTACTTACCACTGTCCTCAGGTTGCGAAGGGCACTTACGTAAAACCTACGTAAACTCATACATACTATTGTCCTCGGGTTGTGAAGGGCACTTACGTAAAACCTACGTAAATCTCACACGTACCACTGTCCTCGGGTTGAGAAGGGTACTTACGTAAAACCTACGTAAACCTCATACGTACTCCTGTTCTCGGGTTGAGAAGAACACTTATGGTTACAACTAGTCTAGTACATACAACATGGGAAGCCCCCACTGACTGAACATACTATTGGCCTAGTAGACTCAGCTTGATTATGAAACGAACTTACGATACCTGAACGAATACATTAACTGATTAATCAACTATGAACTCGCTCAACTTTGTTGTTGACTCTCTGATTGCATGCCTTGCAGGACGTTAGGTGCTCATGGAGCTTGCACTGGAGGCGCGATCATTGTGGGAACATGGACTGTTGAGTTCCATGTTAAACTTTTACAGTTTATGAGCTTATTACTTATGTTTGGGATTTCACAATTATGCTTCCACTAAACACTTGACTATGATTTGTTTTGAACACCTTTTATATTGATGGGTTGAATTTTACTTACTTATAATGTTCAATATGATTGGTGGCTTGATCCTGGTCATGTCACGCCTCCAAGCGGTGGTACTCCGCGTGTGGATTTTGGGGGTGTGACAGATTGGTATCAGAGCCATTGGTTATAGTGAACTTGGTTTTAATAAGGGGAAAAAGTTTTTGTTAAAACCAGACTATAACCTGTACAGTGCTCAACGATCCA